>NW_006239122.1:414845-422478 GCF_000226075.1 Solanum tuberosum
TGTTGCTCCCCAATATACACGCAAGTGTACGTGGTTGCGCAAGTAATATAGATTATTAAAGAAACGAGTTATCGTTCCCAAAGGGACTTATGATCAACTTATATTCACTTAATTCTACAACTAAAAGTAAAAGTAACCTTTTCAAGAGTTGATGATTTATTGTTTATCTACTAATAATTATGCACTAAATGAAAGTAACTAATTGTGAATGACTTTGATATAATGTTTCAAGCAAGTTAAAAGAAATTCCAGGGTTGTAGCATATACTAAATATCATGTATCATATTATTGGCTTAGAATTAATTTCAGTTGTCAAGTTACTGGTTTATAGGGTTGATAATATGATCCGGGTTATACGTCTCTCGTTGCCTATCCCAGTTAGCTATGTAACTACATCGTTGAGCGGGGATAAATAGACTAACTGGCGAGCATTTATTTTTCATCCTATTTCGTAACCAAGCAAGGTGTTCGTCTGGGCGTCACTCCTGAACACTAATCACCTCAATCTAATGGGTGGACCGAGCTCTCTATATTCTCTGGTCTATCTAACCTCTCCTCTCTCGATTTTAAGATTAGACAATAGATTTATCTTATGGTGCGCAAGCATAAAATACTAAAACAAGAATGTAGAAGTAACTTATAATGAAAACCAAGAATTAATTCACAAACCTTAAATATTCAACATTCGATTCGTAGCTACAGCCCAAAACAAGAGCGTTTAGCCACTAATTTCTAGGAAAAGAAAGAAAAAGAAAAGAACCCTAAAAAGTATTGACAATTTTTCTTGCAAAGTACCTCCTAATTGATCTCCTAATGGTCCTCCTTACTCTATATTGATTGTCCAATAATTATTTTTATGGACTATTTATAAATGTAGAAAATCCTAAATAAATTAATTGGGACCAAAACAAACGAGGAAACCAAAACCAAAACTGAGTTGAAATTGTTGTACGTGTTCTGTCCGCCGCCTTCAGGATTGTGGGCAGCTCCTCAATTGACCACTGCCTTTAGAATCTGCCAGGTGGTTGGCAACAATATTCTCCTTTCAAGTTTCCAATTGAATGTGCACTTTGCAGCATATAATTTTATATATTATTATATTTAATTTAATCCATTAAACTGTCTGCTTGATTTTCTTGTATAATCTTACATCTTTAATTCGTTTTAGCTTCAAACTTCTTCAACTTTACGTCAATTTACTCTTACAAATAAAATACACTATTTAGCACAATCCATAAAATTAATGCTCAAAAAGGACAGATATAAATAATAAATGTGAGACAAATAATGATTAAAAATATATATTTTTGACCTCACATCAACTTGTGTTGTATATATTGTGATGCATTCATCCTTATTCAACATATCATGGTAATGGTATATGAGAATTAAAGTGAAGAAATACTATTTTTAGAAAATAAGACACCAAGTTTTGGGAATTTCCTTGTTGAGTTTCATTTCTTTCGGTTGTGGCCTGACTTTTCTTTGAAACTCTCATATGTGTTATGTCTTTCGGCTTACACACCAAATTAAATTCTTAAAGTGTGTTCCATCATAATCTCGACTTTTGGATCGTGACAACTGCCTTCCCAAAGTACTCTTTTTCTTGGATTTGTTGCTTATCATTAAGTTTGTTGCTGAAATTGAATAGGAGAAGTAAAGATTCACACTAAGGGAAATGAAGTACAATCATGAATACAAATTGTCTGAAAATATAAAAATCTTTGTATTCTATCAAAACCATGAAATTTAATTTCTCAAAACTACAAAACATAGAAGAATTGTAATTAATTCATTCAAGAATTAGTCTAATCTAGGAGGGACACCTTAGTACTTTGCCCATTTTGGCCTTAAATTAAAGGACATCTAAAGCAGCTCCAAGTGCAAATATTTCATAATCATCATGACTAAAAATACTACTATTGCACCCACAATAACCCTTGCAACCACATGACTCATCCCATGATCTTCTCAACTTATTAATTTTTGTTATCTCATTTACTTTAACCTTCATTGCTATCTTCACTGCTGGAGGTTTCACATCTTCATTAATATTCTTTGAAGTAGTCATGAATATTGCCCACTCCTCTATCTCCATTCTTGTTGACTCAAATACTCTTTTCCATGGAATTTCAACTTTCCCCAAGAGTTGTGAGCCACCAATATTCTTCCTAAGAAGTGGAATATATCTTCTTGATCGTAGCTCAAAAATGATTGTTCCTTGCTTCATCATGTTAATGGAGTCTTGAGTTCCCATTTAATCCAATGAGAAAGATTCATCCTAAAACAAGTTTGAGTTTGATGAGATCTCTTGAGTGTTTAGCTTAACTCTTTGGTTGTTGTTTCCTGTTGGAAGATAACATCTAACAAACAAGTTGTTTTTTCCTAATGAACTTATTTGTTCTATATTTCTTGCTCTTATGATTTGTATTTCACAACTTATAGATGAAAAATCATGAGTATTCCCCATGAGAAAAAAAAATAGAATTTTTGTTTGATGGGGTTGTTTTGTTTACTTGAAATATGGTTTAGTTTAATTTGTTTTAGTGACGAAAGACATTTAGTAATTAGTGGGGGGTATTTATAGTTTGAAAAATGCTTATTTACTCATTTGTTTTGGTGATGAGAGACATTTAGTAATTAGTGGGGGTATTTATAGTTTGGAAAATGCTTATTTACTAATTTGGACAGTGGAAGGAAAGTGGTATTACTTTATGAAGAAATTAAGGTGCAAGTAGCTAGCTAAGTAGGATTGCGTTTTTTATAAAATACAAGTTCAAAAGAAAACCACCCACCCAATGAGAATTAGTGCTAATCTATGAAAGGATTTGATGAGATTGCCTTTGTAAATATTTACAAAAAAATTCTTCAATATCTTGAAAGGTTAAAAAAATGCATGAAACAACTCTTGGGATAAGTATTCATGATGTTGAATGCATGTTGATGTGTCAATTAGGGGTTTGTGGGTTGATTGAATCTCCAAACTTAAAATATGGCATTACAACTTAACATGTGACTTAATTATATTCATTTTAAAGTGGTGTAATTAGCTAGCTAGCTAGGATTATTCTTATATAATTATATATAATAAACTATAAGATAAGAAATACCATCCACTAAATGAGGATTAGTGCTAACCTCGTAAAGAATATTTGATGGTGATAAAGTAAATCTTTTGAGAATCATATAAAAGATTGCCTTTGTGAAAATTTCTTAAAAGATTCTTTGGATAGGGCTTAGGGGTTAATATGGAACTAAGGGCGGTATCAAGTTTAACCCTGAGAACTTTTGTGCATTTAATTAGAAATACTCCTTCTAGTTATAAAAGAGCTTAGATCTCATTAATAATTTTGTAGACAAAAATTATTTATCATTCTCATTAATCATCTTTTTTTATGATATTAATATTAACTTGCATAATTTCATTTATTAATTAATTTGCGAAATTAATTTAAAATTCACAAAAAATATTCAGAAAGAACTTATTTCTTCTAAACTGGTATTTCCTCTCAACAGACATGAACCTGTTCTGAACAGTTGACTTTTCACCTCTTCAATCCAATCGTTGGCTATAAATAGTGAGGTTTTTCCTTAATTTTTGCATCGAATTTACTTCTTTTTATGTATATATTTTCTTACGAATACAATTTTGAGTCTTCGTGTGATTAGTTATTGACTTTTGAGTTCACAGAAGTTATTGAAGTTTAAGGTACCACTACTTCATTAACATGTATATCTATTTGATCATGGGAGGAAGCTAAGTAATCCATAACCTTATATAGTGATGGGGGGGGGATAAATTTTCTTAAAGAGTCAATAGTGTATACTAACAACACCCCTACCCCTTGATCATCCCAGCTTCGCCACTCCAATGCCTCACTCCCCACCTCCTCCCACTCATATAATATTTTGTTAAATTATGTATAAATGCTTTTGAGATAAAAAATTTAGCTCAATTGTCAAATACTAGAAAAGTAAGAAACAAACTTATTTTTCAAGAAAACTTTTTCTAGGAAAGTATTTTATTTGAAAATATTCTCCTTCGTACCAAACAAACCCTCAATTGTGTTGATGAAATTGAAAAAGTGAAGTCAAGATTCACTTTAAGGAAACTGAAGTAAACTTATGAAAACAACTTTTCTCATAAAATCTTTGTATTTTATCAAAACCATGAAATTTAAACTACAAAACATTCAAGAATCTAACTAATTCATCCAAGAATGTCACTCAAAAAAATTAATCTCATCTAGGGGAACACCTAATTAGTGCTTTCTCCATTTTTTCCCTTAAACTAAAGGACATCTAAAGCAGCTCCAATTGCAAATACTTCACAATCATCAGCACTAAAAATACTATTACTATTACATCCACAATAACCCTTGCAAGCACATGACTCATCCCATGATCTTCTCAACTTATTAATTTTTGTTGTCTCATTTACTTTAACCTTCATTGCTATCTTTACTGCTGGAGGTTTCACATCTTCATTAATATTCTTTGAAGTAGTCATGAATATTGCCCACTCCTCCATCTCCATTCTTGTTGACTCAAATACTCTTTTCCATGGAATTTCAACTTTCCCCAAGAGTTGTGAGCCACCAATATTCTTCCTAAGAAGAGGAACATATCTTCTTGATCGTAGCTCGAAGACTACTGTTCCTTGCTTCATCATGTTAATGGAGTCTTGTGTTCCCATGCAATCCAATGAGAAAGATGCATCCCAAAACAAGTTTGATTTTGATGAGATCTCTTGAGTGTTTAGCTTAACTCTTTGGTTGTTGTTTCCTGTTGGAAGATAACATCTAACAAACAAGTTGTTTTTTCCTAATGAACTTATTTGTTCTATGTTTCTTGCTCTTATGATTTGTATTTCACAACTTATAGATGAAAAATCATGAGTATTCTCCATGAGAAAAAAATTAGAATTTTTGTTTGCTGGGGTTGTTTTGTTTACTTGAAAGATGGTTTAGTTTAATTTGTTTTGGTGATGGGAGACATTTAGTAATTAGTGGGGGGTATTTATAGTTTGGAAAAAATACTTATTTACTAATTTGGACAGTGGAAGGGAAGTGTTAGGAAAGTAGTATAGCTTTATGAAGAAATTAATGTGCAAGTAGCTAGCTAACTAGGATTATGTTTTTATAAAATACTTGTTAAAAAGAAAACCACCCACCCAATGAGAATTAGTGCTAATCTATCAAAGGATTTGATGAGATTGCCTTTGTAAAAAATTTACAAAAAAACTCTTCAATATCTTGAAAGGTTAAAAAAATGCATGAAACAACTCTTGGGATAAGTATTCATGATGTTGAATGCATGTTGATGTGTCAATTAGGGGTTTGTGGGTTGATTGAATCTCCAAACTTAAAATATGGCATTACAACTTAACATGTGACTTAATTATATTCATTTTAAAGTGGTGTAATTAGCTAGCTAGCTAGGATTATTCTTATATAATTATATATAATAAAATATAAGATAAGAAATACCATCCACCAAATGAGGACTAGTGCTAACCTCGTAAAGAATATTTGATGGAGCTAAAGTAAATCTTTTGAGAATCATATAAAAGATTGCCTTTGTGAAAATTTCTTAAAAGATTCTTTGGACTCTTGAAAGGTTTAGGGATTAGGGGTTGATATGGAACTAGGGGCGGTATCAAGTTTAACACTGAGAATTTTTGTGCATTTAATTAGAAACACTCCTTCTAGTTATTAAAGAGCTTAGATCTCCCTAATAATTTTGTAGACAAAAATTATTTATCATTCTCATTAATCATCTTTTTATGATATAAATATTAATTTGCATAATTTCATTAATTAATTAATCAGCGAAATTAATTTAAAATTCACGAAAAATATTCAGAAAGAACTAGTTTCTTCTAAACAGATATTTCCTTTCAACATGAACATGTTCTGAACAGTTGAGTTTACACCTCTTCAATTCAGATCGTTGTCTATAAATAGTGAGGTTTTTCCTTAATTTTTGCATCGAATTTACTTCTTTTTATGTATATATTTTCTTACGAATACAAATATCGAGTCTTCGTGTGATTAGTTGCTAACTTTTGAGTTCACGAAAGTTATTGAAGTTTAAGGTACCACTACTTCTTTAACATGTATATCTATTTGATCTTGGGAGGAAACTAAGTAATCCATAACCTTTATATAGTGAGGGGGGATAAATTTTCTTAAAGAGTCAATAGTGAATTTTGTGGTCTCGAATATTTTCTGATTTTTTACTTTCTAGTTTACTTTGACATCTCTTGTATAATATTTTGAACACAGAATAACAACACCCACTACTAGAAAATTGCTAAAAAACGACGGAAGTAAAAGCGACGACATTAGCCACACTGTCCGTCGCTTTTTTTAAAAAATATTTTAATTAAAAAGCGACGGACGGCATCGCTTAGTCCGTCGCTTTTTTTCGCGGATTTTTGCTAATTAATTAATTTATATAGATAATGACGCAGTCCGTCGCATTTTATTAAAAATAATTATTTATTAATTTTAAAAAAGCCACACCGTCCGTCGCTTTTTATTAATTTAATTTTTTAAATTAGCGACGGATAGCATCTTTATATCCGTCGCTTCTTGGTCAAAATATCTAGTCAAATATTTTAAGAAAGCGACGGACAGTGTCTCTTAGTCCGTCGCTCTTTGGTCAAAATGTTGGTCAAATATTTTTTTTAAAAAGCGACGGACATAGAGACGTTGTCCGTCGCTTTTTTTTTAAAAAGCGACGGACATATAGACGTTGTCCGTCGCTTTTTTAAAAATATATGCACTAGCAGACGCGATTTTCTCCATTTCTCCATATAAAAATAACAAAATTGAGAAATATTTTGATTTAGTTTTATTTAAATCATCTTCCGGAGGACGGTTTTGTGTAAAATAAAAAACAAAAAAAATTATAATACCGACTTCCAGATGTCGGTAAAATTAAATAGTATGTAATAAATTAATATTTTCAATTAACTTTAAATAAATCGTCCTCTGAATGACGGTTTTATATAAGTTAAAAAATAATTTAATATAAAATACCGACCTCCCGATGTCAATATTATTTAATTAACATGATTACTTTTTATTTATCTTAAAAGTTAATGTGATACCGACCTCATGAGGTCGGTATTTTTTATTATATCTAATTACTTTTAATAAAAGCGACATCCGGAGGTCGGTATGTTTAAAATATTCCTATTAATCATAATTTTGCTATTGTGCATAATATTAAAATTTCATTTTACACCTACGATTAATTGTTCAAAAAGTGTAACAATTTTGTATACTTTTACAAATAAAATGTTACAAATCCTATCAGTCCGTCGTCTAATCATAAACTTAATATCTCATGTCATGATGTAGTAGAGGTGAAGAGCTAACATATAATTCATTCCACTATGAAATGCGAGATAGTATTATTATATACGTTCGATCTTGAATGGATGTCAAGTGTAGTGATCACCTCCTAATTATGATGACATGTAAAGGATACTTCATCGGAGTATGAAATACGTTGATTAATTATATATATGTTCCTCGAGTAGTTTAACAAATCAAGTCTTATATACTAGTGGTTCAGATATGAAATACATTATCAATTAAAGAAATATCGATGATCAATTAAA
>NW_006239122.1:422945-424242 GCF_000226075.1 Solanum tuberosum
TAGCTTTTTCCTTATCCAATTCATTGCAATTCTAGCCACCTCAATCCAATTTCGTTTTTCAATTATAGCCTCTTATATCAATTTTAGTTGCAATTTTAGCCATTCATTCATTGCAATTATAACCCTTTTGTCCAAATCTTGAAACATTAGTTTAAATTCGAACCGTCCATCCTTTAAGTGAATCCTAGATCAAATCCTAGCCGCTCATCTGAACTAATCCAATGGTTCAGATTAAATCTACCTAACCTTCCTATTTTTGACCTAAAAGAAGACCAAACCCTTTTATGAAATCTCATTCTTTTCTTCTCTCTCTAGCAGTGCTGCAGCCCCCTCCATCAGTGAGAACCGGCGAGAGCTCCACCATCGCCGGTGAGCTCTCCCTCTCGCTCCTCCCGTCGCCCTCCTCCCGTCGCCCTCCTCCCTTCGCTTTCCTCTTCTCATCTCTTCTCTCCTTGCTCCCTCACATCTCTTCTCTCTGGTGAGAATGGCGAGACAAATCGTCGCCTCCCTCTCGTCTCTCTAATTAGTGAAAGCTCGCTGCTCTCTCTCTCTCCCTCAACTGCTCCAGCCAGCGAGCTCCAAGCAATCAGCATCAGTAGCCGGCGAGGAGAGCAACAACATCTCCGGCCAACAACAACCAGCACGAGAGCCAGCTCCGACGAGCTACCGGCGAAACTGACCCCGACCTCGACCCACTGTCCTTCTCCTTTAATTCAAGGTTAGGGTTTCATAATATTATTTTTAATTTCTTTCAATTTGAGTATTGAATTTGTTTATTAGTGTATTGAATTAGTTTTTTATTGATAGTTAGTTTGATTGATTGTTAGTTAGTAAGTGAATGATTTAGGGTTTTTATTGTTAGTTTGAATTAGGGATTATTTGATTGTTAGTTTGTGCTTGTTGATTGTGAATTGAAAATTTTAATGTTGGGGTTAGTTTGAATTAGGGTATCTTAGAATTTGTTTGAAATTCGGTATTTCTTTAGTTAATTAGTTTGATTTTGGAATTGTAAGATTAGATTGAATTAGGGTATTTAAGGAGTTGTTTGAATTTAGGATTTTACCACTAGTTAGATTTTTGGGATTTTAGGACTAGTTTGAATTTGTGATTTTAAGACTAGTTTGAATTTTGAATTTAGGACTAGTTTGAATTATTATTGAGATTTTAGGACTACTAATAGTTTGAATTTGGAATTTTAGCACTATAGTTTTATTTATAAATTCTAGGAGTACTTTCAATTTGTGATTTTAAGACTAGTTTGAATTTTGAATTTAGGACTAGTTTGAATTATTATTGA
>NW_006239122.1:425621-465226 GCF_000226075.1 Solanum tuberosum
TATATTTACTATGCAAAATGACTTTCATCAGTACGTCGCTGAGAATTTAGATAATTCGGTCCAATTGACACCTGAACTTTCCACCCAGATTTGAAAAGAAAAAGTGGTAGGGGGGACACACAAGGGTAGAGTCTATGGTCTAGGCTCTCGAAACGATGTAAGACGACTCTAGTTAGGCTTAGAAGGAATTGGATCGTCACGTCAAGTCGAGGCACTTGACGTGTTCAGATTGTGATTTAGATACTTTTTAATGTTATTTTAAGTTTGTTGTTTTATGTTTTGTTTAGATTGTTTATAATTGTGTGTGTTTGATTGTGCTGAATAGTGTAGAATTGAATTGAATTGCATTTGCAGGTGGGCAAGCAGAAACTGTCAGTTTTTGCTTTCAAAAATGTTGCAGGAAAAGCGACGGACAACGTGGTATTGTCCGTCGCTTTTTTGGGTTTTTTTTTAAAAAAAAATCCCAGAAAAGCGACGGACATCGTGGTTTTTTCCATCACTTTTTTGGGTTTTTTTTTTTTTAAATCTCAGAAAAGCGACGGACAACATGGTTTTGTTTGTCGCTTTTCAGGGATTTTCAAAAATAAAATTTTCAGAAAAGCGACGGACTGCGTCACTTTTTAGAAATAAAAAAAATTAAAATTAAAATAAAGCGACGGAGTCCGTCGCTTTTGTTAAAAAAATTCCAAAAAAAAAGTCAAAAAGCGACGCTGTCCGTCGCTTTTTCAAAAGTGTCGGGGTAAAAAGCGACGGAGGTGACTGCATCGCTTTTTCGTCGCTTTTGACCAAAAAAGCAACGCAGTCCATCGTTTTTGGATATTTTTTTAGTAGTGACCCCTACCCGTTGATCATCCCACCTTCGCCACCTCAAGGCCTCACTCCCCACCTCCTCCCATTCATATAATATTTTGTAAGATTGTGTATAAATGCTTTTGAGATAAATTTTTTAGCTCAATTGTCAAATACTAGAAAAGTAAGTGTTGGTCAGCATTTTAATATTATATTATATTCTACCTTGGAATGGCCACATTAATAATTTTTGTTTGTCTATTCGTTGGAGCATCTACTGGATCATTGCTTGCAATGGATAAACATTTGTGCCTTAGTGGATAATTAATAACCAAAGGCATTATTGCATTAGCCTTTGTGATGAACGTTTCTGTGAACGTTGGAAAGTTGGTCGTCGTGCCAGTGCACGTTAGAGGCATTGGTTACCCCTCTCATCAGCGGCGGACCCAGGATTTTCGTTCAGGGGGTTCGAAAAATAAAAGTATAAACGTGAAAGAAGTCTTTAGAAATGGAAACCTTGAATTCCTACGGGTTTAAAACCAAACTTTTAGCACATTTTTTAAAGTTAAAAAAAATAAAAACACTTGAAAAACAGAACTGAAAATTTAAAAAAAAATCTAAAAAAAGCTGAAACTGAATAAAAAATAAATAAAACGCTATCAGTGGGATTTGAACCGGTGACATACAACATAATTTTGAGGGTACTTGCCACTGTGCCATCAGTTTCTCTTTGTTATTGAGGGGGTTCAAAATATATATATCTACAGAAATACAAAAATTTACCTTATATATACCGTGTAATTTTTTGCCGAGGAGGTTCGGGTGAACCCCCTGGATACAACGTGGGTCCGCCCCTGCCTCTCATTATTCCATTCTTTATTCCTCTATTATTCTTGTAACCTATGTAACTCCTAAGACCATTATCTTCACTATTTACCACCCCATTATCTTCCTATTTATTCCTAGGAAGACTTCCTCAACTATAAATAGTGGTAGTCTTCATTTGTTTTAGAGATAGAATAAAAAGATAGAGTGAAAGAGTTAGTAAAAAAAAGAGAATTTTTATTAGTTGAAAGGAGGTGTTCTTTTTGTGGAGCTTTGGACTCAACTCTTGTCCAGAGTTGTTGAGTTATACTTTGTGTAAGGCTGTTGTATCCTGGAGGGGACAAGTCAAGAAGGACTACTACTGGACCGGTGAAAAACATTTGCTGCAGTGGACTTGAATCTCCTTAAAGAGAGCGAGATATCCGCGCCTCAGCCTGAAGAGATTTCTGTTTCTTCATTTTATTTCAATTGTAATCTTGTATTTTTTGTTTTATTATAATTTTTCACTAACAATTTTAAGGAGATTTAGAATGACTACAATTGAAAAAACCGCGGATGTCAAGATGGGAGACCTTAATAAGCCATTTCGATTCAATGGTAACCATTTCAAAAGATGGAAGGTTGATGACACTTCCATGGATGATGATGAACTCATTTCTCATCATGAGAAAGTGGAAAAGTACGATGGTGAAGAGGCAAGGCGCAAATATGCACTTTTACAAAAAGAAGAGAGCAACATCACAACGAAGATAAATTTAATTACTTCAAATAATGATACTCTTGGAACTCACAAAAAATACTTCTTTGAAGCCTAAGAAGAAAAAAATTAAGAAAAATAATAATAGACCTCCCAAGAAAAATAATGTTGAAAATAACCAAGCACAAAATCAACAAGTTCAAGATAAGGGACCGTGCTTTGTTTGTGGCAAGAGTGGGCATATTGCTCGATTTTGCAGATTCCGGAAACGTGGTCCTAACCCTCAGGTAAATGTTACCAAAGAACCTTTTGTGGCGGTGATTACCGACATAAACATGATTGAGAGTGTTAATGGATAGTGGGCTGATTCTGGTGCAAATCGTCATGTCTGTTATGACAAAGACTGGTTTAAGAAATATACTCATTTTGAGGAGCCCAAAACCATCATGCTTGGTGATTCTCACAAAACTCAAGTGCTTGGAATGGGAGATGTCGAATTGTGTTTTACTTCTGGAAGGGTATTAACTTTGAATTATGTACTTTATACTCCTTCCATGAGAAACAATTTGATGTCTAGTTTTCCTCTTAATAAAGCAGACTTTAAACAGATTATTGAATCTGATCAATATGTAATTGTGAAAAAGGATATTTTGTGGGAACGGGTATGCTTGTGATGGGATGTTCAAATTGAATGTAGAAGTGAATAAAGCTTCTACTTCTGTTTATATGCTTTCTTCTACTAATTTTTGGCATGCTCGTTTGTGTCATATTAATGATCGTTATGTTGGAATCATGAGTAGTTTAGGATTAATCCCAATAATTAAAAAGAATTTTGAAAAGTGTGAGGCTTGTAGTAAAGCCAAAATCACTAAAAGGCCTCATTTTCAAGTTGAAAGAAAAACTGATTTGTTAGAATTAGTTCATACTGATATTTGTGAACTTGGTGAAATTTTAAGTACTCATGGAGGTAATAGATATTTTATCACTTTCATTGATGATTTTTCTAAGTTTACATATGTTCACTTGATGAAAAATAAAAGTGATTCTTTTGAAAATTTCAAAACTTATCTCCATGAGGTTGAAAATCAGTTTGGAAGAAAAATAAAAAGAATTAGAAGTGACAGAGGCCGTGAATATGAGTCAAATGAGTTTAATTCTTTTGTTAGATCATTGGGAATAATTCATGAAACTACTCCTCCTTACTCTCCTTCATCTAATGGAGTAGCGGAAAGGAAAAATAGAACTTTGGTTGAATTGACTAATGCCATGCTTATTGAGTCACATGCACCTTTAAATTTTTGGGGTGAAGCTATTTTAACTGCTTGTTAAGTGTTGAATCGTGTGCCTCATAAAAAGTCTAAATTAACACATTTTGAATTGTGGAAAGGTTACAAGCCAAGTTTGGGATATCTAAGAGTTTGGGGTTGTCTAGCCTTTGTGAGGCTAATGGATCCCAAAATTACAAAGTTGGGTAAGAAAGTTACTACTTGTGCTTTTCTTGGTTATGCTTCAAATAGTACAAATTTCTAATAAAACTTGGAAGTTAGTTGATTTACCACCGGGTTGTAAAACTATTGGTTGCAAATGGGTCTTAAGAAAAAAGTTGAAACCGGATGGATCTATTGATAAATATAAGGCTAGGCTAGTTGCAAAAGGTTTTAAACAACTAGAAGGCCTAGAATTTTTTGATACTTTTTCACCGGTAACAAGAATTACATCCATAAGACTTTTAATTGCTATGGCTGCAATTTTTGATTTGCAAATTCATCAAATGGATGTAAAAACTGCTTTTTTAAATGGAGACCTAAATGAAGAAATTTATATAGATCAACCCGAGTCTTTTATTGAAGCAGGCCAAAAAAGCAAAGTATGTAAACTAATTACTAAATCCCTATATGGCTTGAAACAGGCACCTAAGCAATGGCATGAAAAGTTTGATTCCTGCATGATTGAGAATGGTTTTAAAACAAATGAGTGTGATAAGTGCATATATCATAAGTCTTGGAATAATTCACATGTTATTATTTGCCTATATGTTGATGATTTGTTGATCTTTGGCTCTAACATGAATGTTATTGATGATGCTAAGAATATTCTTAGAAGCCATTTTGATATGAAAGATCTTGGTGAGGCAAATGTTATTCTTGGAATAAAAATAACAAGAACATGTGATGGAATTTTCCTTGACCAGTCACATTATGTTGAGAAAATTTTGAAAAAATATAACTTTCTTGATTGCAAGCATGTTATTACTCCTTTTGATTCAAGTGTTCACTTATTTCCTGTTGAAAGTGAAAATGATGTAATAAATCAAAAGGAATATGCTAGCATAATCGGAAGTTTGAGGTATGTGACTGATTGTACTAGGCCTGATATTGCATATGCAGTAGGAGTACTTGGCAGGTTTACAAGCAAGCTAGGTAATGAACATTGGCATGCTATAACAAGAGTTGTGAGATATTTAATTGGAACGAAAAATTGTGGTTTGTTCTTTAAAAATTATTTTGTTGTACTTGAAGGCTTTTGTGATGCAGATTGGAACACTTTATCAGGTGATTCCTGTTCTACCACTGGTTATGTCTTTACTTTAGGTGGTGGTGCTATTTGTTGGATATCAAAAAAGCAAACTATAATTGCTAATTCTACCATGGAGGCTGAACTAATTGCTTTAACTTCAACTAGTGAGGAAGCGAATTGGTTAAGAGATTTGTTATTTCAAATACCTTATTTTGAAAAACCAATTCCTCCTATTTTAATTCAATGTGATAGCACCGCTGCAATTGGTAGAGTTCAAAACCGTTATTATAACGGTAAATCCAGACCTATACGGAGGAAACACAGTAATGTAAGATCGTATTTGACAAATGGTAAATGGTACCATTAATGTTGATTATGTCAAATCTTGTGATAATCTTGCAGATCCTCTTATTAAGGCCTTAACGAGAGAAAAAGTCTGGAGCACATCGAGGAGGATGGGATTGAAGCCTATAAATCCTTGAGTCATATATGAGGAAACCCAACCTGGGGACTAGATATCCTATAACCAGGTTCAAAGGGAAAAACTAATCATATGATGACTTGTTGTGAAAAATGCACTATCTTTTTATTCCCTCCCTATGATGTAAGTGCATTGTTTCCTGTAGTTTGTGAAGGTTGAGTTGATAAAACTCTTAATGAATATCTGTAGCTCATATGGGTGGAGTGTTAAGCTTACAGGAGCACTCTAGACAGATTTCACCTATGTGATGTGTGGAAGTAGGTCGCTTCCTATGAGAATTGGGCTTATTCTCAAAAGCACTCATGAATCCGAGATAGCACATGGCCATAACATGCTGGCTTTAAAGTTCATGTCAACACCTTGATTATTATGTGTGAGCAGTGATATTTTATTTTCCTTAAGCAGTCATAGTTCAAGTCTGAGACCACTACGACTCTGAAGTAAAAGTTATTGTTTCACTAAGTGAAGGTTCAATGCAGAGCACACCTTCATTATGCATAGTAGTCTTCCTTCAGCTGATAAACTTTGTTAACTAATATGAAAATGAGTGGGGGATTGTTGGTCAACATTTTAATATTATATTATATTCTACCTTGGAATGGCCACATTAACAGTTTTCGTTTGTCTATACGTTGGAGCATCTACTGGATCATTGCTTGCAATGGATAAACATTTGTGCCTTGGTGGATAATTAATAACCAAAGGCATTATTGCATTAGCCTTTGTGATGAACGTTTCTGTGAACGTTGGAAAGTTGGTCGTTGTGCCAGTGCACTAGAGGCATTGGTTACCCCTCTCATTATTTCATTCTTTATTCCTCTATTATTCTTGTAACCTATGTAACTCCTAAGACTATTATCTTTACTATTTACCACCCCATTATCTTCCTATTTATTCCTAGGAAGACTTCCTCAACTATAAATAGTGGTAGTCTTCATTTGTTTTAGAGATAGAAGAAAAAGATAGAGTGAAAGAGTAAGTCAAAAAAGAGATTTTTTATTAGTTGAAGGGAGGTGTTTTTTTGTGGAGCTTTGGACTCAACTCTTGTCCAGAGTTGTTGAGTTATACTTTGTGTAAGGTTGTTGTATCCTGGAGGGGACAAGTCAAGAAGGACTATTGCTGGACCGGTGAAAAACATTTGCTGCAGTGGACTTGAATCTCCTTAAAGAGAGCGAGATATCCGCGCCTCAGCCTGAAGAGATTTCCGTTTCTTCATTTTATTTCAATTGTAATCTTGTATTTTTTGTTTTATTGTAATTTTTCACTAACAGTAAGAAACAAACTTATTTTTCACTCAATTGTGTTGATGAAATTGAAAAAGTGAAGTCAAGATTCACTTTAAGGAAACTGAAGTAAACTCATGAAAACAATTTTTCTCATAAATTTTTTTGTATTTTATCAAAACCATGAAATTTAAACTACAAAACATACAAGAATCTAACAAATTCATCCAAGAATGTCACTAAAAAAAATTAATCTCATCTAGGGGAACACCTCAGTGCTTTGCCCATTTTTTTCGCTTAAACTAAAGGACATCTAAAGCAGCTCCAATTGCAAATATTTCACAATCATCAGCACTAAAAATACTGTTACTATTACATCCACAATAACCCTTGCAAGCACATGACTCATCCCATGATCTTCTCAACTTATTAATTTTTGTTGTCTCATTTACGTTAACCTTCATTGCTATCTTTACTGCTGGAGGTTTCACATCTTCATTAATATTCTTTGAAGTAGTCATGAATATTGCCCACTCCTCTATCTCCATTCTTGTTGACTCAAATATTCTTTTCAATGGAATTTCAACTCTCCCCAAGACTTGTGAGCCACCAATATTTTTCCATGGAAGATGTCTTCTTGACCGTAGCTCGAAGACGACTGTTCCTTGCTTCATCGTGTTAATGGAGTCATGTGTTCCTATGCAATCCAATGAGAAAGATTCATCCCAAAACAAGTTTGATTTTGATGAGATTTCTTGAGTATTTAGCTTAACTCTTTGGTTGTTGTTTCCTGTTGGAAGATAACATCTAACAAACAAGTTGTTTTTCCCTAATGAACTTTGGTTTATGTTTCTTGCTCTTATGATATGTATTTCACAAGTAATAGATGAAAAATCTTGAGTATTAAATTTCTCCATGAAAAATTATGGTTGTTCTTTTGATGGGATTGTTTTGGATGGTTTGTTTTGATGATGGGAAGCATTTAGTTAGTGAGGTATTTATAGTTGGAAATTGTGCTAGCTTCATCTTTGGTAATTAGTGGGAATAAAGTGGTGTTAATTAGCTAATTGTTCTTATATAATAAAATATTATAAGATAAAGAAAACCACCCACCAAATGAGGATTAGTGCTAGTCTTGTAAAGAATGTTTGATGGAGCTAAAGTGAATCCTTTGAGAATCATATAAGAGATTGCCTTTGTGAATTTTTTTTAAAAGAAAAATCTCTTTGGACTCTTGAAAGGTTAAAAAATGTGTGAAGTGATTCTTAGGATAAGTACTAATAATGTGGAAACTAGGGCTTAGTGGGTTGATATGGAACTAGGGGCAGTATCAAATTTAACCCATGAAAGCATAACCCGCTCAAATTTGAATTGATCGGAGCATATGCTCATTGGTAGGGCATTTTAGGCATAGCTTAATTAAGTTACCTCTTTTAAAAGGATGATCTAATTTGAATCACATATATAGTTCAAGTTGATTCACAAGAAAACCTATCGAAACATATAAAATTAGTACTTCTTATAAATTTGATCTATTTGAAGTGGTAGATTCAAAAGAAACTTTTATCAATTACTTTGTTTGTAATTTTTTTAAATAAATAAATATATATATATATATATATATTGGATGGATCAGGTAATTATGACCTAGTATTGTATCTTGACCTAAGTGGTTATAATGCCACAGCGCTTTAAATAGTAAATATACAACATTTTGTGTAAGCAAAAACAATATTTACTTAAGATAAGTAATATAAATATATTATCTGGGTGAATTTTAATTTTGTTGGTGAAAAATTAAATAGATTTCGATTTTAATGTAGTGGCTAGTCGTCGTAGTGGGAGAGTTATTAGAAAACCTGATGGGTTTACGCTCTTAGGGGAATCATATGATAGAATTCCTGAAGAGACTAATATAGAATCATTAAATTACGTCAACGCACTATATGATAAGGATGTTGAAATGTGGTTTGTTGCTATGAAATCTGAAATAGAGTTTATGTACTCAAATCATATACGGGATCTTGTAGAACAACCTATAGGTGTTAACCCTATTGGTTGTAAATGGATTTACAAGAAAAAGAGAGGTGTGGATGGAAAAGTGAAACTTTTAAGGCTCGGCTTGTTGCAAAAGGATTTACTCAAAAAGAAGGAATTGATTATGAGGAAACTTTTTTGCCGATACCATGCTTAAATTCATTAGGATTCTCTTATACATTGCTACTCATTACAAATATCATATTTGAAAAATTGATGTCAAGACGACTTTTCTAAACAGAAGTCTTGATGAGTGCATTTATATGGCACAATAAGAAGGTTTCATGGAAAGTGGCAATGGACACATATTTTGTAAACTTAAGAGATCCATTTATGGATTGAAACATACATCTCGAGCATGGAATATTTGTTTTAATAATTCGATTAAGACTTTTGGTTTTAATCAGTTTGAAAATGAATCATGCATCTACAAGAAATGGGAGAGAGACAATGTAGCAATTTTGATTATGTACGTAGATGACATATTGCTCATAGCAATAATGTGAGCATGCTAAATTCTGTTAAGGAGTAATTGTCGTCGCGTTTTGATATGAAAGACTTGGGAAAAGTGGCTCATATCATCGGTATTAAGCTTATGCGAGATCACAAATAAAGAATATTAGGTTTATCTCAAGCACTTTATATTGATACTATTCTTGCAAGGTTTAGCATACAAAATTTCAAAATGAGATTTCTTCCTTTTAGATATGGAATTACTTTATCAAAGGATCAATCACCCAAAACGGCCAATGAGATAGAGAGGATGAAGACCGACCCTTATGCTTCTGCGGTAGGGAGTCTTATGTATGCTATGTTGTGCAATAGACCAGATATTTGCTTCGTTGTAGGCATGGTTATCAGATTTCAGTTTAATCATGGGCAAGAACATCGGCTGCGACTAAGCATATAATCAAGTACCTGAAAAGGACTAGGGATTACATGCTTGTTTTCCACCCTGGTAATCTTGTACATAATGGGTATAAAGATTCATATTTCTAGTCAGATAGAGATTATAGAAAAATACCTCGAGATATGTATTTACTATGGGTGGTGGAACCATAATTTGGAGGAGCATCAAGCAATCATGTGTTGTTGATTCTACCATGGCAATTGAATATGTAGCTGCATTTGAGGCGGCTAAAGAGGTTGTTTGGCTCGAAAATTTTATGAAAGTGCTTGGAGTGGTTCCTTCTCACTACAACAAATATGATATATAGCTACGACATCAAATTCGTCACTAATTGTTCACTTTTAGTGACAAAATTTACTTTTCGTGCTTAAATATATGAGACACATATTTTTAGTGACGAAACATAAAAATCCGTAGCAAAGTTTTGTCCACTAAAGTTTCCCACCAAAAAATTAATTGGTGCCATTTATTAATTAGTGTTAGTCACGAATTTAAAGTTATCGGTGACACATTATTTAGTCACTAATAATGTATCTAATTCATGACAAATTATTTTTTGTCTTAAAATTTAATAATTTTTGGACACAAAAAAATTTCATCTAAAAAATTATGTTGTTACAATATCGACAAATTAGAGTTCATAGTTAAATGTTATAAGTTTTAGCTATAAAAATTTAGATTTAATTATGACATTTATTTTCGTCACTAATATAAATAATTGGTGACAAAGATTTTATTGTCTCTAATCAATCTCAGATTTAGTGACAACAAAGAAATTGTCACAAAATATGTAAGGTGTTAAATAGCGACAACTTAAAATTTGTAGTGAATAATTCAACTATTTGCTCCGAAAAAATTCATAGCTAAATACAATTTTTTTGTCTACAATTATTCATAATTACAAGTGACAACTTACAAAAAGAATAATACAAGTGCTTCATAGAATTAGACAGAGTCCATTCGTTAATTGGCGAGGGAAAATATTAAAACCAATGAATTCGGCTGATTTTGTAAAAATGAAAAAGTTCAATTCATCAATTTTCTTAAATTACGCAATTATAAAATGCATCATTTGAAAAATACAATCCAAGTTATAAGTATTGTGAGTGGGGCACGGTTCTACAACTAGATCACTAATATTTGTTGGTTTAACACTTTTATTTTCTATTTGATACACTTTCATCAATAAAGACGATAAAAATAATAATTTCTCAATTCTTGGTGCTAATTTTTGTGCGTGTCTATTGATTTGTGATTGGTAAACTGCATAGACTAAGTCGATCGATTTGCTTCTGTTTAAAAATATGTATATATTTAATAGTAATTCCACATACATACATAGAGCAACTATACAAAGATAACATCGACTTACAAACTTAGACTTTGCAAAGGTGCGAATTATTTCATGAATTTCTATTAACTTTTCCATCAGTGTGAACTTACAAACTTAGACTTTGCAAAGGTGCGAATTATTTCATGAATTTCTATTAACTTTTTCCATTAGTGTGAAAATTGAAATAAACTAAAAAATGAAAGCACAAATGAAAGAAATGAACCAACTAGGATTTCAAATATATTATGATGAAATACTATAGTTATGGGTATCGATGTTTTTTTCAAAACAATTGATTTACTGATCGAATTGAACCGATAATTCATTTTTTTAAATAAGATCAAAAGTTTAACTTTTTATAAATTTATAATTGTACTGAATAATTTTTAAAATTTATCAAAATAAATAAAATAACAAAATCGTACTGAATATATTTAAAGATATTTTGAAAAATATACAATTTAATTAAAATATAATATACATTTGAATGAATTGTGGGTGGTAAATTTCATTCATTTGTGTATGTGTATAAATAATCATATAATCTATTATTTCTACAGAAGTTAAATTTGAAAGAAGTGAATGAAGTTAAAAATAAACAAAAATGAGAGACAAGAGAGAGTTGATCGGATGGTAAGCACTCCTCACTTCCAACTTTAAGGTTGTGAGTTTGAGTCCCCAAGAAAGCATAATGTGGGAGGGGTTAAAAAAATTGAGATGGGAGATAGATAATAGGAAAATTAACATTTATTATAATAATAAATTTATCCCCAATTAATACATTTAAGAACAAAATATTTTTTTGTGTATAAAATATAGTCATTTAGTGACGAAATAAGATTTTGTTCAACTACGAAATACATATAACTTTAGAGACAATTGATGTCGTCACTGATTGAATTAAAATAATTAGTGACGATATAATTTTGTCGGTAATAATAACCTTTTTAGTGACAAAGCATACTATTAACTACAAACAAATACACTTTTTACGACAATAAATTTGTCACAAATGCTTAAGCATTTGGGGACAATTTTTCTTTTTGTAGTTAATATAATACTTTTAGCGACGAAGCACTAAATCGTCTTTGTATACTTTTAGCGACACACATTTAGTGACGACTGATTGACGAATTATTTTTCATCTCACAAGATTTTTAGTGACGAAATATGATTTATAAATGACGAAATTATTTGTCCCTAATAATCGAATTTGTTGTAGTGTCTGTTGAACCACCAATCACACCGTACTGTGACAACAGTGGTGCAGTAGTCAATTAGAAAGAACCACGAAGCCAGGAGTAAACATATTGAGAGGAAATAACACTTGATTCGTGACATAACTCAAAGGGGTGATGTGACATGTGGATTTTATATCCGTCATGTGGAATAAGTTAAGTATAATAATAAAGGATTAAATTAGTCAATAAATTAAATTATTCAAAAAATTTAATTCAATTGATTGGTGTCAGTAATTCTAACATGGAGAGTTAAATAAGATGTAATGGTAGATTTCAAAATTAAATTGAGGAGTGCAATTACAAATTTTAGTGGAATAATTTGTAATTTATTACAATGATTAATTCATTATTTTGCGACTTAATATTGTAATTGGGAGCCTCAGTTAATAAGTCTACGATCCCTACTGTGTCTGACTAATTAACCAGTTATGAAAAGAAGAAAAGAAGTGTTCCGTAAGAATAATTAACATTTACTAGTCTTCTGTAAAGAATGAATTATTGAGTTTAAATATTTTATTTAACTGGTCTTAAAAGAAATTTTATTACCTAATGTATTGCTTTAATGTTGTCTTTATGAAAAAGAATTTTAAAACGTCTGATTTTATTTGTTGTTGATTGCCTTTTATGGCTTAATGACTCCAAATTGTTGGGATGTTTGAAAAACTTATCCCTTCCCCTCTTTATCTTTAGTAGAAGTGTGGGGATAAAAGGGCTGGTTGGAGCAAAAAGGAGGATCAATCTTTTTTTTTTGAAAAGATTTGCACACAAACTACTGGTTGGAAAAGAATTAGTGAGGAGTAGTAGAAGATCTGAATTCTGGATTCATCAAGCTTAAACGAGTACTGCAAAACCTTCAACAAGTTAGTGAATTATGAATTTCATTTTTTTTTATATTATTTGTTATTATGTAATTTGTAATCCTAAATTATGCTTCCACTGCGTATATGATCTATGTACTCTAACACATGTAATCTCAAACATCTATTTATAATAGAAACGTCGATAGTTTGTTACCTTGCTTGTTTTTTAACTATATATGATTTGTCCATTTAATAAGATTATAAGAGATGATTTTTTTTTATAATTTTCACGAGTTGTGTGATTTTCAAATCTACACGAAAAATACAACTTTTAAAATTGAAATGAAATTTGACCAAACAAAATTAAAATTCCAATTTCAAATTCAAATCAACGAACCCAAATGTGGCATAAACAAGTGTATACTTATTAATGGGGTATTCATTAAAATACTTAAAACAATATTAAGAATATCCTAAACAATATCATAGAACCATTGATAAAATTCTGACTCCTTCCCAACTTACATTTAGATTCACATAATTATTTTAAGTTCCATAGATACATATCCATTGTGTTAAGAAAATCAACTAGTTGCCAAGTAGATTAAATCTAATATTAAATAAATAACATCTATTAAGTCCACTTCATCCAAAAACACTTATGTCATAAGAAAATGCATGGCTAAAAACAATCCTTATGATTTGTTTTGACATCAATGAGAAAGCAAACTATAGAGACATAGGAACAAAAATATAAATTTAACAAATGCTTGAACTTACTATCTTAAGGGATATTGGATAGTGGACTTTGTAAATTCCTTTCTTATTAAGTAAATACATTTGCTTAGCACTCATTTATTAGACAAGAGGGTGAGATTTGATATTTTTAGTTTTATGTCATTTTTATCAGAGATTTTAAATATATAAGATATTTTCATTTTTATACACAAAAAATTTAAAGATGTTATTTCTTCTATTCAATTTACATAAGGTCCTTAAAAATTATTTTCACGGCAAAAAAAAAATAGAACCTCAAATTAAAATGAAGAGTGTTTATTATCTGATCAATCTCTCTGTCTCATAGGGTCCTTTGGTTGTTATGAAGAATCACTAAGATGAAAAGATAATATTCTCCTTGTTGAATTAAGTTGAATACTACTCCCTCCGTCCACTTTTATTTGTCATGTTGCGTTTTTCGAACGTCAATTTGATGAATTTTCAAAGTTAAATTAGATTAAATTAATTTGATATTTTTTTTAAAAAATAGTAATTCAAAAACTATATGAAAAGTACTATAAATTGCAATTTTTTGTATATCAATATGATGAAAATATACATCGTACGGTGTTAATCAAAATTCTTATAATTTAACTCTAAAAAAAGAAACTATCACAATTAAAAATGGATGGTTCGAATAATAAATAGGAAATCAATGTAGCAATCCAAACCCTTTGGACTCGACAAAGAAAGATTATAGTATATGACAACTAACAGCCGTAAAAATAAAGTGGAAAAAGATACATTAATTAATTAGCCTTAATGCTTTTCCTATTTGTCAACTTAATCTCCAAAATAATGTTGCCCACAAATACTTTAGCAATTAATTAGGCACCGCAACAATCGTGTAACTCATTTTTGTACACCAATGCAACGGTGGACTGTTTCATCCTTAATCATAGGTCTCGGGTTTGAAGCTTGGTTATGGAGAAAATTTTGTTGGAAGTGTCATCCCAAATGAGCCCTACAGTGCGTGATCTAACTTTAGTCAAGGCTCTAATGTATACTCCGAACCGCAGATTAAAAAAAAACTCATTTTTATAGTCGAGGTCATTTTCTTAAGCACTTCAGAATTATCTTATAAGATTTTGCAGATCACTTCTCCATAATTTAAAGGGGAAAAAAGATGTTAAAAGTGAAAATCTCCATAAATTAATCAATAAGTTGATGGAATTGATTTTTTAAACAATTTTTAAAAAAAGAGGACCATATGAAAATTGACAATTTGACTGTTCATCCACTGAAAAATAAATAATTTACTTCATATTTAATATTGTGTCCTCATTCTCCATTTATAAGATCTGTCAACATCCCATCTTATGAATTATATTATATCCACACCATAAGTTGCAACTTTATTTATATATTCAATTCCCATTCCAAGAAAAAATAATGTTTAAGAAAACAAAAATGGAAAATTGTCAAATAGTTGAATAAAGAGGAATCCTATTATAAATTAGAAAAGGTCCAAATTTAAGTATGTACTAATTGAAATGGTTCAATATTATCCTTTGTTACATGAGAAAATTAGCAAACTAGTCAAAATTCCTAACATAATTATTAAAAATATCTACACTTTAAAATAATTATTGAAAATATCAATAAGTCAATATTTAGCGAATATAATGTATCCTAATATCTACACTTTATTTACCTTTCTTTTTTTTTCTCAATGTGGGCCCACTTTTTGACCCCAAAATGACTCCTTTATTCACTTTTCTCTCTAATTTTTTTTAGGAAAAAATTTCAAAATGTCAATATTTTGACATTTAATAGGACCCCTTAGCCACTACTTTTAATATTTTATTTAAAATGTCAATATTTTAGTTTGTTATGTATTTGATTTATGTATTTTTTATTTGTTTGATTTGCAAGAATACAATTATTTAATAACAAAGAGGAGAAAATCAGAGGAGAGAATATTTTTTTTGTAAAAAATAAACATATCACTTAAAATTCTCATCACTTACCATTTCAAAGAAATCCCCTTTTCCATTCGATTGGAATTAAGTTTCTTTTTTATTATGTTTTCATCGTAATTGTATACCAATATATTTTACATTTTATGTGCTCACTTTACTATTCAAATTAAAACTGATATTTTACTTTCATAATGAAAACTAAAAATTGTATCCCAGACATGACTGCCAAATATATATATTTTTATTTGTATTACAGAAATATTATTAACTGTATCCCAATATAATATAATCATTACAAATGAATATGATTTAATTATGAAATGATACAAGATTCTGAAAATAAAATAAAATAACATACATGGTGGAAATAATACAATCTGTTGAGGAAGGATACAATATTCTAAAAAAGTACAAATTGATTGTGAAAGAAATAGGGATACAAGATTCTGAAGGAAAAAAAAACAGCATACATATTGGAAATAATACAATTTGTTGAGAAAGGATACAATATTCTAAAAAAATAAATACAAATTGATTGTGAAAAAAAGGATATATCTATGCTTAGAAAATACAAACTAAAAAAAAATACAATGTTCTTAATAAAAACATAAATGTTGAGTAAAGGAAAACAATTACCAAACAAAAATTAATATGAATATAATTTTTGCAACCTTCTTCTCTGACTCTCTCTTTCTTCTTCTCGTCTGCTATATTTCTTTTTTCCGATTTTTCGTTCACCAAATTCAAATCCAAATCCGTATTCTTAATAAAAATACAAATGTTGAGTAACAGAAAATAATTAACAAACAAAAATTAATATGAATACAATTTTTGCAATCTTCTTCTCTGACTCTCTCTTTCTTCTTCTTCGTCTGCTATGTTCTTTTTTCCGAAAATTTTGTTCACCAAATCCAAATTCAAATTTGTATTCACTTGTGCATTAATAACCCTATAAGCAAAATTTTGAAATTATTAAATATGAATGTATAAAAAATCAAACAATATATGATGTATGAATGCCAACGTAGATTAACACAATCTACGAAATCTCAAATATGAAAACAAATCATAAATTTATGGGGGGGGGGGGGGAAATGGAAGCTACGGAAGAGAGAGAAGCGGAAGATGAAAAAATGAAGAACAATTGGAAGAGGAAATTAGATGAGAGAGAATTTTATTTTATTTTTTTTGAAAAAATATGAGAAAGAATTGTTGAAAAACGTGTGAATAAGGGAAAAAAAATATGTGAGATAGAAACGGAGGATAGAATGTAGGTAAAAAAAAGTGAACTTTATCTGTCCTAATTCTTCTAGAAAAAAATTATTCAAATTTATCACTCTAAAAAAGAGAGCTATTGTAAAGCGTAAAATCACTTATATCAAATTCACCGACAATAGCTTAGCTTAGTAGTTGGCATGACATTGTTGAATGCTTCTACTTATCCGACTCTCTTGTAATGGTCAGGTAATAATATGAAACCAAGAGTTAAATGAGAATAAAATTGCTTAATTTCAAATAATATATAGTCAATTTTGATCCTATTTACCATTAATAAATCATCCCGTAGAATGTTATAATTTTTTGTTAAAAAAAATAACTAAATCATATTTATGAAATTGTTTGAGTAATTTAATCTTGTTCTACATATGTGCGAAACTCTAGGAGACAAATAATTATCAAAGTATAGAATGACAAGATATAAATAAGCGTGAGGAGAGTAGACAACAAGGATCCGTGGCGCAATGGTAGCGCGTCTGGCTCCAGATCAGAAGGTTGCGTGTTCGATTCACGTCGGGTTCAATTCCCCCGATCTTAAACGGTCCAATCCTTTTTTCTCTATGTTTGGTTGGATATCGTTCTCCAATGTCATATATTTATAATTTAAATAATAAATCTATAAAGTACGGGATATAACTATTATGAAAAAGTAGTGGTAAATTGAGAAGAAAAAATATTACCAAATTGATCGTTACACAAAATGGGTCTTTTTGTTGTTACCTAATGATGTATTTAATATGAACAATAAAATTATTTAGACTAACAATACAATACAATAGGTAACAACCATCCAATCAAGGTGTAAGTTAATCTTTATTGGGAAAAGAGACAAAATTTCTTCTGAACTATGTGAAATAGACTATTTATACTCTTCTTTACATTTTGAGATAAAAAATACCCCTACTGTTATCTTAAGAAACCACAAATACCCTCAAGAGTTAGCAACAGTGATGTGGCACGCCACATGACACTAATTTCACCACCTAAGCTTGTCAACTAGGATACCCACTAAATTTTAATCCAATTTATAATCCAAACTATAACCTATTCTTATTAGACCCGACCCACTAAAAAGAGAGAAGAAGATTTGAGCAAAGATGGAGAGAAATACCTTAATAGAGAGATAAGAAGATGAAGAGAGTTAAACAGTTTGCCTCTTAATTTTAAGGTCGGGTTTTGCAAAAATGTGTTAAGATTTTTTTATTTTTATTTTAAATGTGTTAGGATTTGAATTATAAATTGGGTCAAAATTTAGTGAATATCCTAATAGGCAAGCTTAAGTGGCGAAATTAGTGTCATGTAGCATTTTACATCACCACTGTTAACTCTCAAGTGTATTTATGGTCTCTTAAGATAACGACACACAATTTTTATCTCAAAATGTAACAATGGATATAAGTAATCTTATTCACATAGTTCAAAGGCAATTTTGACCTTGTTCCGATCTTTTATTGATCCTTCTAGATTTTTACCTTCGACTTTTTGTGTATTGCACAGACAAAACATTTCTCTTTCGAAAAAAAAAAGGAAGAAAAAAACCTAACAGTGCCCTCTTTTTAAACAACTTTTCCCTTGTGTGACCTATAATCTAAATGAGAGAGGGCAAAAAAAAGTACACCATTTAATTTTTGGTATATCTAAACAGAAAAAATATCATCATAATACATAATGTAAAATGTAGAAGATTAATCTGTCAGCCTCAGTTCTACCTGCCATTTTTATTCACGGGGGGCTGACCGGAAAGATTATGCCTAAACCTTTTACAACGACGGGAACAAGGCGCTATACACAGTTAACTATATGAAATATTACAAGAAACAACTTAAATAGTTTTTGTATACCCTAACTATATAGTTTCCTACCCTCAATCTAACTGCAATGTATTACATTCATAATTCATTAATTATTTGCCTCTATGAACGTTTTCACAACATTGGAATACATCATCGTAGTCACAATTGTTGTGTATATTCATTTGGTTCGCCTTCCCCCTCCTCATCCATCTTAATTGAACGCAGCTGCCACTTGCCTTCACCATCAATCAACCGTAATTCCGCAGAATGGAAAGGTATTAGAGCAGGGCGCTGAGGAAAAACATAGCAAGAAAAAAGTTGGATAAGAGATGGGTTGATGGCCATAAGAAATGCCGATGACAATAACAGACATGGATGCAAACCTGTGAAGATGTAACAACGGTAATGCCAGCATCCTTAGCAAGCCTATAAAGGTGTTCTTCGACATCAACACTAGTAGCACTGCAAATAGAAGAGGAAATAGCAGGGTCAGGTATACAAGGCCATAGAAAAGCTTCCGTATACTAATTGGAACACACTGAGATCTGAGCTTGTTTACTTACTTTGTACATTCGTCAAGGATTCCAAACCGTGGCTTGTGAAAAAATAAGCGTGCCTTGTAGAAATGCCAAATCAGTTAGCAGCGAAGAAACAAAATATGAATTACATTTCTAAACAAAGTTTTTGGGTCAAGAAACAATCAGCACTTTTTGAGCTCACCATTCCTAATCGTTGTTGTTCTCCAAGAGATAGGATGTCCTCCCAGTTCTGGTTGGCATCCCAGCCACCTTCTCTTTCTAAAAGGTAGACTAATTTAACATCCTCGAGAATTGATTGCAGATGAGAATCCAAAATGTTAGAAGACCCTAGATGTCTCAGACCTGGTATTCAAAAGATAAGTCACTGAGAGGACAATTATGTTGGCATCAACACCTGTGACTGCTAAATCAATGACTACTTGAACACTAGCAAAAGCCAATAAACAGACATCATAAAAGATTTGCCAAATATTAAAATTCTTACTAGTATGGGAATATGTTTTACAGAAATTTGTGCTTTTTTTGTCTCTCTCACCTTTCTGTTGATCAACTTTTTATTATTTGCATTATCTATAAAGCAGAGACGCCAGATATATGGCCTGATACCAGAAGCTTATGTCAAAATAGTCATGATTTATGTCCCTGTTAAAGATGAGTTGCATGCCATCCTTAGATATTTTGGTGATTCTGTTCAAAACTTCTTATTTTTGGACTAGTGCCTTCAGGACTTGAACTCCTAAAAGGACAACAGAATGACAGACATACCAAACTTTGCAGCCCAATTGAATAAATTTGGAGTTCAAGAATAACATTTAAGTCCCCGAATCAAAATGCATGACTTAGTAAAGAGGATCATACTACCACTCAATCGAAACCCAAAAAAAGCTGAAGGCAAAGGGTCCCACCTTATGCATGGGTCAACATGTTTACATTGACTATCTTAGTCACGTTATATTTGGCTTTTCGTTTACTTTGGAAATTTCTCTCGCGATTATGCAGCTTATGACCAACCAAGCCAAAAAAAAGAGAGTAATGCTGGCTAAATTGATGAATTAATTTGTTATAATTATCTGCTAGGCAAATTTGACATAATATAAGATTGTATTTATGGTGTCATGGCCCTAGATCTCAAAGTTTCCATGTCTCGGTTTGACTCTACATTGAAATACTGGTGTCTTTGTGCTTGTGCAACATAGCCTGTAACAATAATATAAGATTTGTTTTTCGTATGAATATTATATATTTGGCACGAGGGTCCGTGATGATTATATTAGCTTAATTTTCAATTAAACCTTGCACTCTTTTCTTAAGAGTTGCTTACTTCACTGGCAACTCACTAACGTATTCTTCCCAGACAGATTTTTCAAACAATGTCATGACTCATGAAGAGGAAGACCTTCGAATGATTGGGAGATCCCAATATTGACTGAATTTTACAAGTTTTTGGAGGCATTTCAAGGATTAAAAATTGGAGTGGACTGCTTATAGTGGAAGGGACATAGCAAAGGAGTGTACAAGGTGAGGGATGGGTATAAGATCTTAAATCAGGTTGAGCCACAGATTACTAACTGGCCATGGAAGCATATTTGGAAGATCAGAGTGCCTCATAGAGTAGAGCATGCTCCACTTAGCTCTTAGCCAATGAGGTTGTTCTTACCCTTGATAATGAGGGGAAAAGCGGGGGATACCCCTATGTTCAAGATATTTTTTGTTTCTACATTGTCCGATAACTTTTTTTTTTTGATGACAAGGGAAACCCGCAGCCGCTACCCTTTGGGTGCGCACAGGGTAAAACCCCCGCTCCTATGCAATAGCTCGCAAACCACATAGGAGAGGTAACCCGCACTAGGCAAGCCCGGCACGACGAGCTCGACCCAGAAGGCAAACCCCTTGCTTTCGTTGGCAAGGGGTTTCGAACTTGAGACCTCCAACATGGAAGTCCCAAGCCCAAACCACTGGGCCACCCCGAAGGGTACATTGTCCGATAACTGATCAGCTGTGGAAGATTTTTTTTCAATATCAGAGGTATCTCATGGACCCTAGTACTTGATGACACTCTTTTCAGCTGGGAGGAAGCTGGAGTTGATGCAAGAAATAGGGATAGATGAAAGATTATTCCACCATGTATTTGGTGGACAATTTGGAAAGAAAGGAATGCCACATGTTTTGGAAATAGGAGTAGTAATATACAGAAAGTTGACCTAATTGTATATAGTTATTCTGCTTTTGGTGTACAAAGGCTTTTTCTGATGATACTGTAACAATCCTAGATGTTTTGGGGTCTGTATAGGATTGTAAGTTCAGTCTAAATTTTATTCTCTTAATTTTCGTAAATATGGTTTTCCAGGTAGTACTGAAATTAGTACAAATGTTACCAGATTCAAAAAAAAAAAACATGACTAACAAGCTTGGATGGTTCAGAACAATCTCCATTTCAGAAGGTTTTGCACATGATAATATAACCTCTGACCGTAAACACTTACCAATCATAGTTTTTTCAACTGCTAAAGTAAAGCTAAGTATGACATCTGTATCTTCTAATCTTCCTCTTTAAAGAAATAACTTTATATCCCTTCGGAAAGCTCACTACAAATTTGTATTCATAAACCTGGAATAGCCCTCGGCACTTGGGATTTTCATTTTTAATATACAATAATATCAGTGGTTCAAAGAAACTCCAATTCAAAATAAATTACTGTATCACCCTTCATAGGGAAAAGTAAATCTAATAATCACTCACAACCGGCGCCCGTTAGAAAGCTCTATTTCCTGAGAAAGCTGTATGATTTTTAACTACCTCACCTCAAGTACAAATTGTAACAGTCTACAAGCACGCCAATTCACAAAAAAACTGAGGAATGTATTATAGCCAGAAAATTTACCTTCTCGCATAGCCTGTACCCTTTTCTCAGCCACTTCATGTGAGAGAGGATATATAATTTGATCCCTTAGAGTTCCTAAGCACGTATATGGTCGTTGGGGTACATAGAAGATGCCACTGCCTAATTCTGTGTTAAGCGGTTGGCATGGTTTAACTAATTTTCCACTTACAACTGGCCATAAACCACGAAGGACTCTGAAGATTGAACTCTTTCCACTTCCATTAGGGCCTTCAGAGAGGAAGTAATTAGCAAGTAAATATCACGATATACTTAAGTATAAGTAGAGGTCATCTGGCCACTAACCAGTTACAAGAAGGCTTTTCCCCTTCACTATATCACATGTTAGCTTCCTAGCCAAGATTTTTTGTCCTGGTGTAATGATGTCCACTTCAGAGAAAGAAATTACATCCTCAGAGGATGGCGATGAACTAACACCTTCAGGTAAATCTGCATGCATACAAGAAACATCAGTTCCATACAATGATACTAACATCTGAAGACTAGTATTAAAAAAATCCAGCCAAAAGCAATTTGGTAAGGAAAGATCACTATGTTGTGATGCTAGAACTGAATGATTTTAGGCAGTTTTCAGCACTGGTGGATATCAGGAATTTTGTCAGAAACAAATTTAGCTTCAGCTATTTGATTTTGCTATTCCAATACAACAAACATACCTAATATAATCCCACAAGTAGGCTCTGGGAAGGGTAATGTGTACGCAGAACTTGCCCCTACCTTGTGAAGGTAGAGAGGTTGTTGCCAATATTATAGCCAAATGTCAACTTACTTTGTACCAAATTTCCCATATTTATAAGCAGAAATTCCCAACAATTTCTGGTAAATGTGAAGTTCTAACCGTTCAAAATCAAAATTGACCCTAGAATTTGAGCCATAGTTCCTTTGTGTGCTAGATATAATAATTACAGATGCACACTTGTTCCCTCTAATTTGTCTGGCAATGCTAGCGATTATCCTCAGCAATGTTATAATTTTATACTCAAGAATCAAGAAGAAAAGATAATTAGATGGCATTGACAGAAAGAGAGGATCATAGAAGAACTGGGAAACATGAATGTTGTTCAAAGGAAAAAGAAAAGAAAGACGGTAAAATATTCAGACAAATAATTATGATTGGTAACAATTATAATTTACTGGAGATGCATAATTCTGGTGTGGCTAGAAAGGGCTCTATTTATTTATAAAAGATGGTTCCCATGGAATCCAAGTTACGTAGTCTAGCAACTATGTACGCCACTATATCAAAAGCCTCAGAACAAATTGGCTGGTCATTCATTAGCATAACCTAGTTGTAGCATCTTCAAGACGAACACTTTCATCCCAAGAATTCATCAGCCAAAACTAAGTGTTTTCCGCATATTCACTAGCATTAACCATCCAAATAAGCTTTTAACAAAAGAAAAAACTTCCCATTGGATTTATCTATCTTCAATTTCTTTACCAAGTTCATGCTCGCCTCTCCTTCACACTCAAAACCATGACATCTACAATACTATTGCAATGCACTCAAACGGGCCTATCAACTCAAAGGTTTACAGCATAATGCTTGGAGCTTAACCATTAAATGTTGCACAAATGTCATTGAAACTTATAACCAGAGAAGAGCATTTGAGAGTTGGAAGTGACAGAAACAAGAGAAAATTAAAAGTCAAATCACACCCACCATATTGAGCAGCATCTAGAAACTCTTCCAGCTCAAAAATTCTATTGATACCACCAGAAAGCTCAACAAATTTTTTGTGGAGCTCAAGAATGTCACCAAAAGCTAAAAAGCTTTGAGACACAACAGATGCTAAAAATCGCAGTGCATGAGCGAGTTCACCTAAAAAAAAGGGACAGTAAAAAGAATAGGTAATTTTTCACAAAAATATTAACAGCATAAAAATACACAAATTCATAGTTGGTTGGGAATCACCTTGAGTTGAAGTCAAAGCCCGGTCGCCCTTGTGCTCCATAGCATACAACAGGCTCAATCCCCAAGTAACATTGTGTGGAAGCTGCTTCGTGATGAACTCATCTATTATGCCAAATAACCATTTCTTCTTAAGAAGCAAAGAAGAGTGGTGAAGAAGTTCTTTAAACCTTGCTTCAACCATCTGTCATGCATAACATGTATCAGTATCGTGCTAGAGATAACTGGATAAACAAGAAAACAGTAAAGGACACAACAAAATCAAGAATCTTCTATTAATCCTTACCAGTATGAGCTAAAGAAAGATATTCCAAGAACAACATGTGTTATTAAAAGAGGTCATTTCATTGCTTAAAGCAATCGAGAGATGCAAAGCAAGAGGTTGTTGCTTCTCATGGGTGAAGCAATGCAACTCCGGAGAAGACCAAAGCTTCAAGCAGCGGATGCAAAGCATTATAAGTGAGAAGCAGGTCTTTTATTTGGTGTTGACTTTAAAAGACGGTAAAAAGAGAAATAAGTTCCATCCCAGCAGGTTAGCTTCTTTGTTCTCTTTAGCATCTTTCTTCAATGATTCTTCTTCTATTAATCCTACTTCTCTACTGCAATGAAGCCTATTCTACTACTGTTTTGGAGCTTTCCTTCTTCTCCTCTCTCTCTTTCTCTCCCTTTTTTCTTATTTCTCGGGATAGTTCTTTCTCTCCTAATCTCTCTTGCTGCAATTTTATATTCTTCTTTCCTTTTCTGTCTCTGATCAGTGTTATCAAAGCAAAAAGCGCAAAAAAGTCTAATGCCTGTTGGGGTTTTAAGCGCAAATAAAGCGTGGGCTAATGAAAAAGGCGCAGAGGGAGAAACAAATACAAATATATATGTTTAGTCCAAGACAAATAATTAAAAACGTGAATGACAAATATATGAACAAAGAAAGTGAGTAAAAAAATATGATAAAATGAAATATCAATTGTTTAGTATCACCCCTTAAGAGGCTCATTGATGAAGAAAAGTATGTCTTAGAACTTTAATGACGACATTAGAGCGCACATTAAGCGAGGCCAAGTGCTCAACACAGTTTGAGCCTCGCTTCAAGGCCTATGCGTGCTTTTGACAACACTGTCTCTATATCTCTAATTTCTCCATTTTGATTCAAATGTTGATTATTTTGAAAATAAAAAATGACTAACAAATTAAGGCTAATAATTAGTGTAAAGATTAGATCTTACGCCTAAGTCAATCCCAAAAGCTAACTCCTAGGGTGAGGATTACTTGAAACAATATAAGGAGACAACCGTTGATTGCCTCAATGTCACCCCCTCCCCCTCTGTACGTCTAGATTTGGACATCTAGAACTTGGACACTATAACATTGGGGGCCAATATTGGGTAAACCAAGAAAAGTGATGAGACTGACCATAACAATAAGTGAAGAAGAAGGATCTTACAATTAATTCAACCCAGTGTTAAAAAAAGAAGCAAAAAACGCAAAAAAAAATATAAAAAAATCCTCTAAGGTCAGTTAGGGCTTCAAGCGCAAAGCACAGATAAAGAGTGAGTTTTAATTGAAAAAAGGCGCAAAGCGAGAAAAAATACAAATAAATATATTCAGTCCAAGAAATATAATTATAAGCATGAATGACAAATATATGAACAAAGAAATAGAAATGCATTTTCCACAACCAATTACAAGAAAAGGCCAGTAAAACACATGCAATTATCTATGAAAACAACCTTTTTCGATATACGGCGTACACATAGAGGCCAAGTAATGAAGGAAATTGACTGGTTTAGGCTGTTACGTATGCAAAATTTGGAGGTAGTAAAGCTATTACCCTTTGTTATCCATCTCAAAAACCATTTAATGAAGATTTTGCTTATACATACCATTAAGACAAAATATCTTCTCAAGGTTCATTAGGATGCTATCTATTGTCGATGGAATTACATGTAGAGTAGGTAGTAGCTAAACAATGGGATAACAGAAGATACAATTATCCCAATATACAGTCTTAAATTATGCAGAGGCAAAAGAAGAGAAGATTATTGGCTGGAATTGAGATATCTATGCATGCTTCAAGATAGGTACTCAATTTTTTTATAAGAATCACATTTTCTTGGACATAACAGAGGTGACTGGATTCATGCGCATCTCGACAATTCTATCGAGTACCAGCTACAAACCACCAACACGGGCAGTTATAAAGGGATTGTAATGCAGAGATTACTCCCTGTTAAATGTGCAGTTTGATATACTACGAAATAGTATTCCATGCATAATTGTTTTTGATAAGAAAGTATCATAATGAGGGACATTTTGTCGTTTAATTTTTTTTAATCCTTAAATTACTAAAAGTACTTGCATTCTTATTCCATATTCCATCCGGCAAAAAGTAACAACCAAACATTGCATTAGTAAATTTTGAATTGCATGCAGAGATTACATCTCCTCACTAGCCAACAAAATGACCACTAGATTTTACTTGAAAGGGACAAAGTCACAAAGATTATCAACCAAACTTTTAGAAGAAAAAACCTTTTTCTTGGACAAAACAAAAATGTCTGGAAGGTCACGTCAATTAGATTTGGCATATTCTTTTGTTTTGGACTTTGCAAGTCTAGAACAAAAACAACAAAGTACTACTACAATCTCCAAGATAGGTACTGGATAGATACCCAAAGGCCAAGGCCAATACATGTCTTGTACACTTCAATGCCTGTGGCAACTTTCTCTATTAAAAAGAAAAAAATTCTATTGAATAGAAAAAATATTCTTCTTGTATTACCCATAAATCCAGACATGTCAAACGTCGTCCTTAAATGTAACATCTCAGCCCCACTTTTGGGCCAACAATTAACTTCTTAAAGGACAGCGAGCTCTTGATGTAATACGTAGCAATTGATACAAAGAGATGAAAACAACTTAAAACAGTCCAGCTTATTACCCGCTTTTTTTTTTCAAATAAGAGGCATAAACATGAACGAAATTTACTATACCAGCAAATCTCTAGCATATCACAGGGGAAAACGATCACCTCAATGTATATGCATATATACAAATATCAGACAAACACACCTATATATCTTATTTCTGAGAGGTCCCACTGCTGAAAAAAATATTGTTGCAAAAAAAATATTACTACCTCTTTTTCACGAGCACCACCTCCAAAGAAAGCAACAGATTCAGCATGTGTTCGCAACCTTTCATGCATGAACCTGACAACAGATACTCAGGTGTAACAGTAGCCTATCTAAACACAATAAGATAAGCAGTAACTAAAACATCAGGTAACCTGAAAGTTCCTTCAAGCTGTTGTTCTCGACTTGCCAGGTCACCAAAGTCAGGAGTAACACATCTCAGGAAACCCAAACCTAATAACATGTAAGCATATAATATAGCGACTCCCCTCTGGCCAGTTAGCAGTTTCATTCTCCATGTGAACCTGCATTTCAGTAGTACCTCTATAAAACCAGAAATCATACTGTTAAAACATTAGCTTAACAGCCACAAAAGAAACTTACCATAGAATGTCAACAGTTGGCTTCACCATTCCAGTTACCAGACTAGACAAGTCAGCGGTTAGCTTCTCCAGATCTTGAGTTAATCTCTGATCAGCATCCAAGTTGACACCCGACATGTTAAATACCTACAAACAATCCTTCAACATTACATTTGCAAGATATTTGAACAGTACATCAGACTTCTACTGAAAAATGAAGGAACTACAGCATTAGTTATTCTTGAATCAAGGATGACGGACAAGGGATTATGAACAAAGAAGTTGTCCTACTATTCGACCAAACGAAAAACTGCAACAGGACCAAAATGGATGATAAATGTACCAAAAGCTTTTGTCCATGTTGAATTTTCAATAGTCAAATTGGATTTCCAAATGCATTTTTCAGATTAATTCATAAGTGTAAAGAAAATCTAGACCTTTCACAATGTAGAACATTTCATGTAGTTGATAATTTTTTCCATTTCCATAAAAACTAACGAAACCTAGTAATAAAAATACTTTGGTCAAAGCCCCATTTGACCTCTAAAAGTATAATTTACACCAAAATTTAGGATGAAGAGAGTAGCATAAAAACTAATCCATTTGTTTGATCAAGCTGGTGCTCGGAAATACAACAGGACCAAAACATTTCAAATGGTTAAAACTTTCACAATGTCACGGGTGACCATGGGATTTTCTGAACAACACATCTAGAAAAAAAAACTTATGAGTTGTGGATATTCAAGCAACAGTGTAACTTGACACAACTGAAAAGGGGATCTTTAGTAAATATTTATCTTGTTGAATAATATAGGTACCTTATAATATGCATTATTTCTCAAGTAGTTCTTCAACAAGTGCTTGGTCAAACGAATCCTCCATCCAAGTGCCAATGTCTGCGTCAAGTGCCTGTATGGAAGCAGGAACAAAATTTTATTGATCTCAAAAAAGAAAGGACATAGGCCAACAAAGAAAGCACATTTAAATTCCAATATGAGATACAACATTCTAACACAACAAGATTCATTAGGAGATAATAAACAATAACCATGCTAAATAAAATGATAGTACACAGTTTGCCCACCCAATAAGCAGCCAGAGCAGCAGCCTCATGAAACTTAATCCTACCCAACCACAAAAGTTCCTTTAGAGACCCCTATCATACCTAAGGATATACAGACTTCCAACCTTCTAGGCAAACAGATCTTACTGTCAATGGCTATGGACTATGGTGGTATCTAGTTGTCCACAACTATTAACTCAGAGTCAAGATAAGAAGGTTCCAGGATAATGTTGGAAAGAAACCCCGCAGAATTGCCTCTAAAATTTCCATTTTAAAGTATATGTATAACCTTAACAAAGATATGTCACTACCAAACATACTATAGAACAAAAAGTAGACACAAGTTACTATAGCATTTGAATCTAGAAGTGTAGTAAGTTCAAGATGTACTCTGTTTGAACCTCATAATTAGTGTCTGTGTGTTCATTTTGTGCAATCATTCATCAAAATGAACATTGAAAGTCAATCCTACTGCCTGAAAAAGTATGTGTTTTAATCTTGTAGACAAAAATTGGATGTCCATGTAATCGATTATTATCGATATACATATCCAAGATAACTTTCCTCTGTGTGTCACTTCGAAGGGTGCCTATTAGCTCTTTGTAATAACTGAATACAGAATTGTGTTTTTTTCCCGTCAGGGAAGAGAAACCGAGTTACCTAAGTAAGACTTAATCTCTTTCTTCCAAGTATATATTATTTTAAAATTTGCAGATGCTAAGCATGTTTAAAGTAAGGAAAGGCATGTACTCTTTCCACATATAAATTCACCTCAGAGACGGAGCAATAAAGGAGGACGCAGCACTCTGAAGGACACTAACAAAAATCAAACGTAGGAATGCCGCCTTATCTTGCTCCAGGACAAATTTCACAGTTGTTCCTACGCAAGCAGATGTCTTCGTTATAAATAGTGCAATAAAATCCTTCATTCCAGATGAAGAAGAATAACATTTAAAAGAACAGAGAAGAAGTACCATTTAAAGAGGCAATGCGATCGGAAACCCACGTTCTGGACACCACAAGTAAAGCGACTGCAAGGAACTGTGCCCCCTGCTTATCTAGCAATCTGGGTACCTAAAACAAGCACTAGAGCTATATGAAGCAAGCCAAAAAGATGGTTCTCAATAATATTAACTCCCTCCACACAGATATGGTGATCAGCTCCTCATCAAAAAGAAAATGATGATCCACTTTACATGTTACAGCCAAAAGCTCTTTGTTTTCACAATACCAAACAATGGATATTCCTAATTTTCAAAAATCGATTTTTTTCAAAATATCCTATCTTGACTTTAGGACCCAGACAAGAGTAGATATAGTAACATCTATATTGAGACAGAATATATAGCTATCTACCAATCACTACACCAGATTGTTTTTCAGTTCAAACCTGCCTTGCCATTTTTCAACCATACAATTTCTTTTCCCATGTTTTTTAAGTCTAAACCAGTAAATGTTACATGTAAGTCACATTAAATAAGATATGTTGTCTTTAAAGTACACAGAATTTCCTTTGTTTCAATTTCACAGCCAAAGAAAAGAAAAACAACCACTGTGAGAGGAAATTAGAAACTAACCAACTAAAAGGACCAAGTTTGATGTCATAGCACTACAACACTCACCAGAACTTTAGACATGGCAGCAATTCTCAGTGGAAGTTTCCTTGGAACACTCTTTAGATGTGGGAAGACATGCAAGGGGGGCTCATCAGCTTCAGATGGAGATGCCGATATCAACTCTGAAAAATACAATTCAGCCTCTGACTTGGAGAATTTTGTGCCCTGTGGATGATGCCAAAGAGAAGAATTAGTTGGAGCAACAGAAGACATCTCTGAGAACAAGTTTGAACAGCATGAGTATCCAAACCTTTTTTGCAGTAGCAAATGCACGCTGCACAGTCATTGCATCACTTTGACGATCGGTCTCATTATGCTGGTTCTTATTGAACTCTGAGTCTGTGAGACTGGGAGCCTCTGCCCTGGAGATTTTGTTGAACAGCAACTAATAAGTATCTGCATTAGCAGAGTGTGTGTGGAACAGTTAGTTACTTTAGCTTTGTACCTCTTATAGTGAACCCTCCAGCCTCCTTCACCATCCAAGGACAAGACGACATCATGAAATGCAACCAACGCAGGGCGGTGAGAAATAGTGATACATGATGTTCCCATCGCTCTTACTTTTGAACAAAAGCGTTCCTCCATATCAGTTGTCACAGCACTTGTACATTCATCCAGAATGGCAAATTTTGGTTTATGGTAGAAAAGTCTAGCCATCCCCAGTCTTTGCTGCTCTCCCAGAGATAATTCTTCACCCCAGTTTACCTCCTTTTCAGGAGGATAGCGATCCAGAAGATACTCAAGATCAACCTAGTATGACAATGTAGAATTCAACGCGTCACACAAAATGAATGACATTATAAATTCCAAGCCATAAATACATGAGATTGGTTATAGAACAAGATGCAGGTTTTTCGGGGATTATTTATAGGAACTTACATTTTTAAGAAGTTCAACCATGCCACTTCGTGTGAGCGGTTCAACCTCTTGATCAGCAGTCAAAGGATATATAATCTGGTCACGTAGTGTTCCAATAGCTGTATATGGACGTTGGGGCACATAAAAGATCTCCTTATTCAGATCAGAACCAATTCCAGGTTTTACAATATGGCCAGAAACAAGTGGCCAAAGACCTCCAAGGACTCGAAAAAGTGAGCTTTTGCCGCTACCATTTGGACCTTCAAAGTGAACCAGTGAGAATTATATTCTGTGCTCCCATATATCCAAAAAAAATTATAGTGAAGAACCAGATGTCAATATTTTGTTCACTGTGCTACAGCGTAACACTTGAACAACTAAGGGGTCGTTCAGTCGATGGTTTGAAATAAGTAATGCAAGCATAAAATCTCGTATAAGATAAGATAGTGTCTAGTTGACTGCATAAGGGAAAAATAATTGATGCATAACCAATGCAACGCTTGTCTAACAGTATAAAACATCACCCGCATTAAGTTATATGGAAAACTTGTTACCTTCACAAAAAAAAAAGGTTATGTTGTAAAACTATGTATAATTTTATGCAAAGAATAGAATATGAAATTATAATATGTATTAGCTATGCGGGAATTGAACTATTTAAAGACGAAAATGCCTTTTGAAAGTAGTTAAAAAATTATGTATAACAATCTCCTCATTGTTAATCACCTCATAATAACTCCTACATTATTAATCCCCGGCATAAACCATCCATGCATTATTTTTTTATTTTTTTGATAACCGAGAAATTCATCTGTGACCTGCCTTTTGGACCAATCACAACCTTCTAAACTCGGTGGATAATTGGCCCTCCCTTCTACCCTTCTCCACTTAAATACCGAGCTTCGCTTTGCATGGTGTGGGGCTTGAACCTACGACCTAAGCCACAAATCCTCCACCTTTTGCCACTCGAGCTAGGCCTTGGGGGCAACCATCCATGCATTATAATCCCCACATAACTAGTATATGAACCATAGGAACAGCTAGAAGTTTGCTCAACCTATTCCAACATGACAATTAGTATCTCTATTCCCTATATTTATGCATAAGATCAGGACTATATGCTTGTAATTATGTAGTTCTCCTATTTAGGGAACTTCGTTGACTTCAATTAATCCCCCCAAACTTGAGGACATACTCAAGCATAATATTCCCCAAATAAATCTTTTTTTCTTTTCTTATGGTTATGGTTTTACTTCCACTCGGGTATAGCAAGTCTATAAAGGTTGACGAGCTTAAGTGTGTTATTCGTACGATGAGTAGGGGAAGAGCGACCAAACCAGGCGAGACTCCAGTGGAGTTTTGGAAGAACATAGGCAGGGAAGGTTTGGATTGGCTAACTGGGTAGTTTCATGTCATTTTTTGGACAGTGAAAATGTTTCGAAGAATGGAGGTGGAGTACGATGATTCCATTGCACAAGAACAAAGGTGATATTCAGAATTACAACAATTATAAAGGTATCAAGTTGCTAAGACATTCAATGGAAGTGTGAGAAAGGGTGGTGGAGATGAGGGTGAAAAGGAGTGTCTTTATTTTTGTGAACTAGTCCAGATTCATGCCGGGACGATCTACCAGAGAAGCCATCCACATAGTGAGGAGACTAGTGGAGTAGTATAGGGAGGCAGAGGGATTTATATATGGTGTCCATCAACCTAGAGAGGGCTTACGACAAAGTCCCAAGGGAGGTTTTATGGAGATGCTTGGAAGCTAGAGGTGTATTTGTAGTTTACGTTAGGGTGAGTTAGGACATGTAAGATGAAGCCAAGACCAGGGTGATGACAATGGGAGGAGACTCGAAGTACTTTCCAATCATGATGGGATTGCAACAGGGGTCAACTCTTAGCTCGTTTCTTTTCGCACAAGTTATGGATGCACTGACGCAGCATATCCAAGGTGAGGGGTCATGGTGTATGTTTTTTTTTTTTTGAGAAAGTTAACATTTTATAGACAACAATACACCAATGGTGTATTTCAGTAGTAATTACAACAGGAGTATACAGTAAGCAAAACCAAAAGATCTATCATTTATACCCCTCCTAAACTATCTAAAAAGTCAGTAATAGCCTCCATCTCTTTGGGGAGGACATGATTACACCAAAAATAAAGGGTTATAAGACAGTTCAACTTCAAACTCTGGAAAGGGATGCTCTTGTTTTCGAAGCATCTCTGGTTCCTTTTCTTCCAAATTGTCCACCAGATGCAAGCAGGGACAATCTTCCATCTCTCCTTGTGACCTGATGTATTCCCTTCTCTATTCCAGCATGCTAGAAAATCTGAGATATGTCTTGGCATGGACCAGATGATTCCCCTCAAATTCAAAAAGACCTGCCACAATTTCTGTGTCACTCTGCAATGGAGGAAGAGATGGTTTTTTGTCTCTGTTTCTATTTCACAAAAAAAACACCTGGAGCATAACTGTCTTCCCCTTTTCATTAGATTGTCCTGAGTTAGTACTGCTTCCCTAGCTACCAACCAGGTGAAACAAGCCACCTTGTGAGGAACATTAATTTTCCATATCATCTTCCAAGGCCATGGTAACAACATTTCGGCTGGCCTGTCAAAATGTCTATAAGCTGATTTTATTGTGAACTTCCCATTGTTGGCCCTCAACCATTGTAAACTGTCCTCCTTTGCGTCAAGGTTACTTGCCTGCTCCAAAGACTTGTAAAAATCTTCTAATTTGTCTATTTCCCAGTCATTCAACCTTCTCCTAAAAGATAGGTTCCATCCTTGGTTGTCTTTGACTTCTGCTACTGTTGCTTCCTTCTGTTGGTTCAGATTATAAATCTCAGGATGCAACTGTTTCAGAGAGTGTTGTCCAACCCACACATCATTCCAGAAGAATGTCTTCCTTCCATTTCCTATATCAACTTTTGAATTTCTCCATATTTTAGGCCACAAATTTCTGATTGTTCTCCACAAAACCAACCCCATAAGGGCTTCTAACTTCCTTTGTAGTCCAAGAGTCCTCCATTGCATATCTGGAGATTATAACATCTTTCCACAGACCTTGTTCTACAGAAGCAAACCTCCACAACCACTTCAAAAGGAGACTCTGGTTTTGGACTTTGAGATTCTTTATGCCCATCCCCCCTTCTTTTTTGTTGTTTATCACCACTTCCCATTTCACCAAGTGATATTTCTTTCCCCCCTCTCCATTTCCTTGCCATAAAAAGTTTCTCCTGATGGATTCTAACTTCTTTTAAACACTCCCTGGCATAGGGAATAAAGACATCATGTAGGTTGGCATAGCATCAAGCACACTATTAATTAGTGTCAATCTTCCACCCAAGGATAGGTATTGACTTCTCCAATTTACCAGCTTTTTTTCACACTTCTCCACCATTGCATTCCATATGTTCTTTGATTTACTGTTTGCACCTAGAGGCATCCCTAGGTAAGTGGTAGGCATTTCTCCCACTTTACCTCCTAAGATGCCAGCCAATCTGTTGATTTCTAGGACTTCATTCACTGGGTAAACAAAACTTTTACTCCAGTTTATATGAAGTCCAGAAACAGCTTCAAACAATATAAATATGATTCTTAGATGCTTATGGTGTTAATTTTGTAAGACGTGCAGGGAAAAATATCTTTTTTTTTGCTAGTTAGTGATGTAATGTGAGGTTAGCTCTATCAAATAGAGCAACTCAACCTAACGGCAAAATGCAGCAACTAATCTCGAAAGTGGAACATCCAGACCGAGCAAACTAAAGTGTTGCCTTCCTGTCATGCATTTCTAGACAAACTTATCCTAAGTATTCATACTTCTGCACACAACAAATTGCAGCTAAGGCTAAAAGAGCAAAACTGAGAAAGTAAAACAGAAAACAAAAGTAAAAGAACAAGTAGAAGAGCAACAAACCAATTTTCTGTGTCAATAATGTCTAGTGTGTACCACATAAAGTCCCAATTGAGGTGATCATAGGCCTTTTCTATGTCCAACTTACATAGAATCCCAGTTAGTTATTTTCCTCTCATCTACACATTCATTGGCTATAAGTATGGCATCCATGATCTGCCTGCCCTTAATGAATGCCAATTGATGTGTATCCACCAGCTTTGACATCACTTTCTTGAGTCTTTCTGTTAGGATCTTGGATATGATCTTGTAGACACTGCTAATCAGGCTGATGGGCCTTAAGTCCTTCAATTCTGTTGCCCCCATCTTTTTTGGGATCAAGGCTATAAATGTAGCATTGAAACTTTTTTCAAAATAGCCTTGACTATGGAAGTTCTGAATGGCTCCTATCACCTCTACCTTCACCACATCCCAACAATGTATGAAAAAAGCCATGGTAAAACCATCTGGACCAGGAGCCTTATCTCCTGCACAATCAAAAACATATTCTTTAATTTCTGATTGACCGTTGACGAGACTAGCATCGGAGTTAACGATAGGTTGAAAGTTTGGAGACAAAACCTGGAGTCTAAAGGGTTCAGGTTGAGCAAGACCGAGACTAAAAGTGTAAGTTCAATGAGGCTACGCATGATGTCGATGTGGAAATGAGGCTTGATGCTTAAGTCATCTCCAAGAGAGGATGTTTCAAGTGCATGGAGTCTTTAATTCAAGGTAATGGGAGATCGACAATGATTTCACACATCACATTAGTGTGGGGTGGGCGAAATGAGGCTTGCCTTCAATTCATGTTTCTCCCTAGGAATAAATCTTGTATTAGAATGTTATTAGTTGGTACCAAGTCCTTTTACTTGTTAGGAGTAATTTGCATCAGCTACTTGATTCCTCCCTTCCTTCTTGACAATCTAGTTGAAGGCTATTAAATAGTAATTTCAAGGAATCAACCATTCTATTACTTGATTTTTGTATCATCACTTATCCACATGGTCTTGTCCTATCTATTCCATGCTTTCAACATATTCATGTGTGTGTTCTCCATCAATTTGCTTGAAACTCGTGGAATTTCTTGCTGTGGCCTGTCCACATTTAGAGTAGTTGGAAAAAAAGACATGGAGGAATGGATATCCATCCACTTTTACTTCCTGACTAAACAGATACTTGACGCTTCACTTCCAGCTACAGCTGAGGATATTTCAGAATACAGCCTAATGACTACATGAGAACCTTTAGTAAATCTGACACAACTGAACCAAAAGCACCATTCCAGCTCAGAAAAACAAAGACAGGTCAATCAAAAGAAAATATAAAAATTTAATGTACCTGTTATCAAAAGATTAGACCCTGATTCAACCCTTAGGCTCAAGTCCTCTACCAACACATTACCAGTTGGAGTAACAACCTGAAAGCACCAAAGACCTAGGGGATCAGAACCCAAATACAGATAGTGGTAAAATCAAAACAGATAGATTGTTTATCACCTTAACCCCATCGAACTCAATGTAATTTGCCTCAGTGACATAATTACTACTCCCGTTAGATTGTATGGAAGAGGCATTACGTCCACCTAAATCTCTAGAAATAATCATGAGCTCATGAATACGATCTGCATACCCACTGCAAGTGCCAAAACCGATTTAGAAAATGCAACAGGAATATTTCAAATATACAGTAGAATGCAAGTGAAAATATGTAGTACAACTCTAGTATGTCAATATGATTGTGTCATATATAGCTCAAACTTTTTACAATCTAACATATCGTTGAATGTATAAACCTAGACCCGTATAAGATCTTCTACGGTCCTCACCACTTAGCTAGTTTTTGGGGTTGAGTCAAACCCATCCCTTATGTTAGGCCGCCCAATATAGGATATTACTTCACGCTCCAAATGTCCAATCTTAGGCATGGACGGGAGAGGAAGAGCTGCTACAATCCCACATGGGATAAGTTATAGGCTATAGTCTTCTTATTAACCTTGGATCTGCACCACTTTAACTAGTATTTGGGTTGATTCAAGCAGCAAGGTCAATTTTCTTAACAAAAATAATGAAGCAAAATTAGTATCTTCTAGCAATTACTGCCAAAGACTTGCAGCCAAGAGATAGTATTCACAAATTGATATGCTAGTAAATCTCCATCGAATCGTTGGAAACAAATCTAGCCAATTCTTTCATTGATCCGTTGTTCAGTTTACTGCTGATGAGAGTTTCACTTCTTATATAAGTTCCATGTTATCAATCTATCACAGATGAGTACTAAAAGAGCTGGAAAGTTTATCTTAGCCGTGTCCCTGTTGTTATGTCTTTATTTTACTGGGTTATAGCCATGCCTGGTTCTGTAACCACTGTTAATTTCAAGAAACACACAGAACCATCGGCCTCCTTTAGATAATTTTGCGGATACAGAAGCTACATTGTGGCTGAAGCGATACAGTAGCAACAGATGAAGAGAGCGTTTATCTAGAGCCAGGCTAAATCTAATGAGGAGCATGTGCGAGGTATACCAATCCTTCATATTTAAGGCAATAAAGCAATACCTTAGACGATTGAGTCGTCTTGAACTTATCGCAAGGGTTCCCAATGCCTGGAATAAGGATATTATGACACTGGTGTGATATCTCAGGTTACTCAACATCTCTGCTCGTCCCAATGTGGATGCATCAGGTCTCAAATTGCCAGAGAAGAAGGGCTCAATAATCAACACAACAGCAACTGTAGCACCAAGATACTTGTGCAAGAAATCTTGAATCATCCCAAACCACCAGTGCTCATGAAGAACGGCCTTCATATGCCGAACTAGAGTCTTAAACTTCTGTTGAATGTGAAAATCTTCTCTGGTTTCACCACCATAAAATGCTATGCTTTCTGCATGGGTCCTTAATCGTGAGTGAAGCTGTCTGTATTCCCCTTCCAGTTGCTGTTCTTTTGAAATTAGTTTCCCAAATGGAGGTGAGAAATTTCTAATAGTAAGCCCTGCACCCAGAACATATGCCTGGAAAATAACACCAAATAAGAGAACCCACTAGACAAAACTGTGATCGGTCCAAAGGGCGGGTCACAGACGGATTTCTCGGTTATCAAAAAAGAAAAAAAAAGAGTTCCGAATTGAAACTTTGGAGCGAAAACTAGGAAGTAAACATAATTAGGCATTTGAAGAGCTCAACCATCATAAGTTAAAGGTTGAAGAGTTGGAACAATTTAACAAAACAATTACCAAAATCCAGAAAAGATACTTCGGACTTGCATATGAACACAGGCGCCAAGTATATAGAAGCCCATCAGTGACAGCTATGAGATCCTCTTGTACAAGATCACTTAGCTCTCTAGAGAACTTGGGAACATCACTTGCAATTCTCTGTTCTGGATTTGTTATCCGGCCGTCAACATGGGACAGTTTATAGTACACCATATCCTAATAGCCATCACAAAGATTTGTTAAACTATAATAGTAGACAAACTTCCATCATTTAGTTCCTATCTAGACACACCATCACAAGTGTTTGGCAAACCAAATTCCTGAAAATTTTGTATGACCATTGTGCAATTATACATAAGTGCCAATAGGAAGCCATCAAGGTGATTTTGACTACAAACCGTGCAATGCTATACTTAATTGTGATGTATAAACTAGGGTTTCTGTCAAGGCTGTTCTGACGCAAGCTCATTTTAAATGATAGATAGCATCGCGGTGACCCAAAGACCAACATGATACACAAAACAAGCGTTGTCGGAAGATGTCACGAGTTAATCTCTACCTGAAAATATTGTGCATGAATAAGCCTTGTTAAAATACTCCGGAAGCGTAAACTCAAGGTCCCAGTTATATATTTAGAGGTCGAGTGCAAGGCTGACTGGAGGAAACACAACAAAATATTTTCAAGTATGAGGCGGAAAAACATTGGCACACGCCGGAGGAAGGCAGCACGAAAAAGAAACCCCTGCACTTTTGCCAATCGGTTGCTTACAGCAGTTCGTAACACCTGCAAACAAAGCAAAAAAACAAGAGTTTTGGTTACTGACAATGCAAGCCTGGCCAAATAGGGAAAAATATTGAACAGCTTTTACTAGGAACGCTTATACAATCCCACTTTTCAGTGGTTCTTGTAGAACCCTGCAAAACAGCATTATTGGTTGTCCTCATGTTATGACCACCAAAACACTCAAATTTCACATGCAATAACAGAAACCACTCAATTTGCCACCTTTAATTGCGATTGAAAAAAACATGGAACACACATTTGCATTGAGAAACTAGAGATTTGACAACAGAAGATCCTCAACTTCTAACCAAGGATACCCAACATTCAGCTATCCAAGCTCATGTTGAATTTCAAGTGCAGGTCGCTCCATGTGCAGATACTGATTCCTTCTATTATATCAAGTCGATTTTTATATGAGCTAATAATATGAATAATTCAGGATACTGAGGCAAAATCTCTTTCAATCTCTTCATCACTGTAGAAATATATCCTTTCATAAATGTTCTTATTTATCAGGAAGATCACAAGATAAATGTTTTAGACCCATGCAATTCAACTCAAGACACAAATAAATTGTTCAATCCATATCCACTCACATAAAAACATACATATATAAAAATAACGCACAACTATATATACGATACAACCACTCTTGCCCACAATTTCACATCAATGCCCCCCCCCCCCCCCCCATATCGACAACCCCTGCCCCTC
>NW_006239122.1:465527-501767 GCF_000226075.1 Solanum tuberosum
ACCAAAAATCCCCCCCCCCCCCCCCAATTAAATTTTCTGTTTAATTAGAAGTTTCTCAACTGAAGTCAGTTCCACCGGCTTCCTTGACAGCTATTACCAATTTTGTGAGACAAAATAGCAATTTTGTGAGACAAAATAGCAATTTTGCTCCAAGGTATACATAATTTGTTAACATGCCCAAAAGAAATCGCAAGCCAACCATGTAAACTTTACAGATGCTTAATGATTGGTATGTCTATAAGAGAGCCAATCATAAGGATTTTCGTAGTTCTTTATAAACATTGTAAAGTACTCTTTTGGATGTATTTTTGCCACATCATTTCCTTAGTTCATTTACATCAATAATATTTTTTAATTACTTATTAAAATAAGTTGATATATACGAGAAATGGTAGATGGAATAATCCACAAAGATTGCATGCCAACCAAATATAAGAAAATGAACTAATTTAAGTAAATTAAACATGCCTACACTCAGAAAGTAAAGAAATAAATCGGAAGCGGTAAACATCAAGCGCTTTTTAGAGATAACGTCAATTATCTGATCTTGATTGCTGAATTCAAATGACCAAGGAAGTAATACAACCATCATTCAATTGGCATTTTGAAAATTCTAAGCCACTTTACAACCCAGCTCACTTAACATCAATTTTCAGATCTTAAATCCTATATAAGAAGCAGCTTGAATAGAAATTCACCAAGCACATTTGCACAAAATTAGCATTGTACAAAGATAGGTACTTCTGATAAGTTTTGTCCCAACTTTCACCTTTAGACCAAAACACAAATTAAAAGCAAGAAAAGAGGTCAGATGTTAATGATTTCACAATCCAAGATCCCTCTGATTCTAAAACCAAACCTCAACAACAACAGCATACCCACTATAGTCCCACAAGTGGAGTCTGGGAAGGGAAGAGTGTATATCTACCTGACAAGGTAGAGACACTGCTTCTGAAAAACCCTCGGCTCAAAGAAAGCAAAAACACGACATTTAAGAAGGCATAGGCAATAGCAGGACAATAAGAAAGTAGAGGCTCTAAAGCCAAACCTCCAAAGCATAAATACCAAAATCCAGCAGTAGTATCCGCATATGCTATTAACCATTGAAATCTTTAAAATGCTCGAGCTTTTTCTTATGTTTCCTTTTTGATAAATCTCAATGTTATGTCTTTCTCTCCACTGGAAACTACAGCATACCTCCTACACATTTCTACAAACTCCAAAATTATCAGATCCTAGAGCGGTTGAACAGTAACACATATGCTTTAAGTCAGACAAGAAATATATGCTTTGAATAAAGAATCTCACCACTGTGGCTACCAGAGCCAACAGATCTCTCGTACCCATTCTGCCCATTCGAGATAGAAGAATAGCTGCTAAAACTTTTACAGACTTCAAACCTCCTTTCTTTTGCCTGCTTTTCTTCACATTATTACCCTTTCCGGTCTGATTATTTGGCTCTATTATACCATCATTCACTCCATCGCACTGTGTAGAATCATGCCCCTTATAGGTTCTCCGTGACTGCATGTACGCGGCAGCTGTTCCACCAGCAACAATTATACCTGTCGTAAGCAGCAGAGCTTTCCTGTAAATTAAGAAAAACATTTGAGATTACCATTGCAGGTACGGGCAAAGGAATTAATTGATTGATGCACAATTTTCAAAATGATGCATGCAAGAATATATGAACATGATGTTGCATCAAATGTCACTTGAAGTTCATAGGTATGGTTTCAAGCACAAATAGATAACGTACACTCTCACCCTTTCTGTGTAGTAACATACATTCACTTAATCCTCATCAGTTTCACGATCGACTCTTTTGTTCACTAGTTTGGGTGATAAATATATTTTTTGTAGATCCCTCTAAATCTTTGGTGATAGATATATCTCTTGTAGATCCTTCTAACACTTGTAGTTTTCTCTTTCACTTTTTGGGCACTCCTGACTGTCTTCCTTCAAATTTATAGTATCTCTCGTTCCATTAATATAACATTGAATGTGCATAAGTGAGTCCTTTTAGGCTATGCTTTTTCTCCTTCCCAGAATGTTTCCTCTATCTGCATTTTTATTTCTTTAAACCACATGTTACTATAAACTCCAAAAGGCCTTCGCCTGGACTTGCACTTTTGCCTTCTAAAACATTGGTTCATTCTATTGAAGTTTGATCCAGAGCAGCCATGAAGATCAGGACTTTCTGTTCTGAACTCTGCCAAAAACTCTCTCCCAAGGAAAGCATGTCTGGGAGATTTTGCTTAAGAAATTTCTGTAATACTAATATTCTACCATAATCAATCAGATAAAATGCTATAGTACTATGTAGAATGCAAAACGTTGTAGTTAACCAGAGATTACCTTCTCTTTGCAGAAGTATATCTGATTGATTATGGTAGAATATTAGTATTACAGAAATTTCATTTTACTTGTAGGATCACAGGATGAACTTTGTTGGAAGAAACTTTGTAGAGTTCTATTATGTACAAATCTGTTTTGGGAAAGTAAAGTTTTATTACTTATCAAAAGAAAAGAGAGAACGGTGCGCTAGTCTCAGAAATGTTTTGGTAACATTCTTTTCTTTTGGCTATTATTTTTGGTATTCCAAAACTAGCTATGTATTGACACAACAAAAAAGATATGAACTAGCAACACAAAATGGAGAAAATATTCAATACCTTTTAGAAGCCAAGAGGCCTCGCCCATGTTCAGTCAACTGCAGAAGCTGAAGAGAAGGCATGTCTGAAAATAGACCTCCCAAACCAACAGATTTTAGCAGCTAAAACTCTTGATATCTGTAGGAATAGGGCTTGTATATTAGTAATGTGGGACATGAAGAAAATATATACTCAAGAACAACAGAGCGAAAAGTAAATAATATCACCGTTTCAGCATACCACTGTCATTATACAGGAAGGAAACCACCACGGCATGAAAATGATAACATATCAAGGAGCACAATAAGTTTAACACCTATTCACTAATACTGAACCTTTCCTACCAAAAGAAACACATATTCACTAATACTTGGTCTTTCCTACCAAAAGTAACACCTATTCACAAATTCTTCCAGCAGCTCTCCCACCCCCTAGAAAAATTCTAAAAGGATGGAGGGGAAGAAGAAGATAAGAAAGCAAAAGGGGTGCAAAGGATAACTTTACTTTATCAAAAAAAAAAAGGGGTGCAAAGGATAATCCAAAGATCACCAAATACAGAAATTTGCATGTTTTGATATCCACCATCGTCTTACTAGCTAGTTATTACAGAGCAACATTACAGTTGCTTGCTTTTTGACATTCATGAGTAACTGTGCCAAGGTGCCTAACATATCAAGCCTTACACATCAGGGACATGGTTTTCGATTACTTAAATCAGAAAAGTTACCCGCAACAACATTATTTTAAGATAAACTATACAAAGAATTTTCTTTACCTATATTTTCCACATAGGCAACTCCAACCTAGCTAATTATAACCTAAACAAGTATTAACAAGTACACTGGTAAAAAAGCGATAATTTCAACCTAATTATCCTATACACAAAGGAAAATAGAAAAGCATATCATATACTTGAGCTCACTAAACCATTCATTGCTTCAAGAGTATGTGGTGATCCATTGAGCTGTAATAATCCAAATGGAAAAGTATTATATCCAATCTTACTCTTCAACTACCAAATGAAGGTTCAAAATTATGGGTTTTACTGGTGTTTGGCTTTTCTAAATGTGGCTACCAATATATAAAAGAGGATCAGTGTTCAAATTTCTGCAAAAGTAGTTAGGGAGTATGGAGATTGTTTTGAAAGCATCATGAGCCAATGGAAGGTTAAAGTCAGAAATCAGAATCTAAGAACTAGTATATATATAGTAGTCGCCAGTAACCACTGCCTACTTAAGTGAATCCTTGTGGGTAGAACAAACATCATCCTACTTTTACTCTATTCTTTCCATTTAATTGCTAGCTCAATAGCACCTAGATTGTTCAGTTCTGTCTTGATTCTTTATTTTCTCTCGTCATTACTCTCTGTTGTCTGATCTGTTGGATCTCCCTTTCCCAGCAGCTAGTCCACTGGTTTGTTTGTCTTTACTAATGAATTTCACCTTTGCTACTCCCTTTCAATATCTGGAGCCAAGTGCACTTTAGCATAGACATGTATGCACAGGTAACTTATCGTAAATATACTTCACAGGTAATTTCTAATTAATGGACTAGTTACTAGGACTCATTCGGTCTTCTATAGTAACTTTTGAATTTTCCATCAGTTATCTTCTTCTCAATCTGCTTAGCGTTGGACAGTTTCAATCATGACCTCAAATGGATCAGACAAATGAAAACATGATAAGATGCATGTATTTCCAAGATAATCAAAGTCCTGATCATGTAACTCATGAAATCTATATGGGACTTCATTCATATTTACAAAATGGTTCAATTAGCTAGTTGTACACGTTAATGCACTGCGGGAAAAAAAATCACTCAAAGATGGTGATAGAAAGCTACCTTTGGAAGTGGCGAAAAATCTAATCAACCCCATCAACTAAAGAAATCAGTACAAAAACATACTTCGTTTAAGTGGATTTGCTGGATGAACTTCAGCTCATTGCACAAGATACCATGCGTAAATGTGGCGCAAAACTTCTCTAGCAGAGTTCACAGTCTCAAAGCAACAGCTGTAGTTGTAAATTAAAAGGCATGATTTAGTCGAATGATTTGATTCACCTAGAACAGAACATATAGAACACAGAAGTCCAGACATGGAACACTGATGGTAACCACGCAGTGCTGAAGTAGTGGATAACTTGATAGTTAATACCAAGATCATACCAGCTTGATCTCAATACAAGATCACAATTCATAGTTTCAGATAACACATACATTGACAAAATAATATTTGTAAATTGTTTTTTTTGTGCATGTCTTGACCCCGTGTGAGGACCGAACACTCAATCCAATTCCTAAGCGGATAAGCTCAGGTGAACAGCTCCTGATAAGATGATCAACATCACTCCTGCACTATTTTCCTCCGTAATTCACCCATCATACTTGGCATCATCATATAGGGTAGGTCTTAGAAACTTCCTCCATCCAAGAATGACCCAACAATATCATTAAATTTGAGTTGACATTTGACGACAAAACGAAAAATGCAGCTACGCATCAAAAGCAAAACAACTTTGACAGTTTTTCTTACAAAAATGATGAGATTTAACTGGCATTAAGCTGATGGTGACATTGGTATCAAAATTGAGATGTTGAGACTTGTTAGATCTAAAGAAAATACCACTTAATTCAATTAATTGAATAGAACAAAACAGCTGTTAGTTTCATTCTTGACACAACTCAAGTCTCAATCAATAGTTTTAAAAAGAGAATGATGTGAATCAATAGTACTTGGTTTCAAAATCTTCTTGCCTCTCCATCATTGATGTTGTCTCAACTTTGAGACTCCCGATTTCTATGTATCTAAGGATTTTTTTCTCAATGCCAAGAAGTACATAACTCTTTGGGAAACAATCTAGAATTTACATGTTTTAAGCTTTCACTATCAACTCCTATCCCAATCCTTGTTGACACTATCAAAGAAATACTGAAATTGAAAAGTTTAGTGTGCAGTTTCCACACTTATTAGCAACTTTGTTGCTATAAGAAAGCACTAATATATAAATGAAGGTACAATCTTTCACGTAACGACAAATTACTTATTAAGGTCGAGTAAACAAAACAAACAAATAAATTATCAACAACGCATCGCATTAATTATATTGTCGACAAAGTTCGACAAAACAAAGATCCTATATTACAACATTACTCCTTTAAATCTCAATTATCAACAACGCATCACATTAATCCTACTGTTCATTTCGCTATCAACTTCCACAAAAAGATTGAACTCCAAACAGTTAAAAAGAAAATCCTACAAAATTTGAATTCTCAGAGCAAGAGGAATTATAACAAAGGAAATCAAGAACTTTATTTATACATCAGAAATATGCTTACCTCAGTATACACAAAGAATTCTCATTTTTTTTTAAAAGGGTCACTTTAAATCAAAATCGAACACTAACCCACATTTAATTATATTAAAATTAAACAGAATCAAGAACACCAACTTCTTAAATTCACATGTACTTATCAAATTGACCATTCTTAAACTATTTATTGATATGTAATCATAGATTTGTTATACTCCAAGAGAAGATAAACCCACATCTAGAAAGGAAGAGTAGCAAATAGATGACCTGAAATCTTGAACTCAGGCTATCTAATTGACGATTTGCAATACCGCTAAAAACCCATTAGACTACTGGTCAAGCCCTAGAATTTTTCTACACAAAAAAAAATCTAGTTTTTTTTATTTGTTGCAACAAACAGAAGAGAAGTAACAAACTTGCTGAAAAGTTGGAGAGTGAGAAAAAAAAATGGAGAAGAGAAATAGTATTGTGCAAGTAATAAATACTTACTAGATTGGAGAAACGTAGATGATGATGATGAAGATGAATATGGTGAAGAATGATGGAGACAAAAAGTGAGGATACTAATGGTTGTTACCTATTTCTCTTCTCTTCTTAACTTAATTAACCAAGAGAACTCCTATTTTAAGGAGGATTGATTTGGTGTGTTTCCCATGATTAATATTTTGTCTATTATTCTTATAAAAATAATTCTATTTTATCTTTTATCGTATTTTAAAAAGTATAATAATATGTGCTATTATATAATGACTAGTAAAATTATTCGCGCCTCGCGCGAAAATTTAATATCACAGAATTTATAAAATAATATTTAAAATCTATCAGTCATTAAAACTAAAACATTATATTATCTTACATATAAAATTACGCAGTTACAGACATTAATAATGTAAAGAAAAATGATAATTATAACATCATATCATTTATCCTTCAATCAATCTCTTTAATTTGATTTTATAATTTATCTTTCTATTTCTAGGAAGTGTTAATATTTGATATTTTTTGGGAATCAAATGAACATCAACTTGAGATATACAAATATTATAATTCTAACGTGTAGAAAAGTCTAGCCCTACCTTTTGTTTACATATATCATTTTAAAGTTCTCATTTAAATGTATCATAAGTAATTATTAAAATGGAAAATGTATCATATTGGACAGCAATTCAATTTATTATTTATACTTGAAAGGGGAAAATATTACACAACTATTCAGTTTGTTTGGTTTTTTTTTTTAAATCAGCATACCAGAGTGATGGAGTTCAATTTCATACTACACTTCTATTACAATCTCAATGTCGAGAAACACATTATTACTTTAAGAAAAGTATTTACAACTTGCAGTAAACTTGAGAATCTGTCCATACTTCATATTGAATATGAGCAATTAATTTATTATGTAGTTATCTATGTCTTTGGGGTTAAAAGAGGCTTCAGTCTAGTCATATTCCTCTATAGGTCATCCGACACATCCTTGAACCCACGTCAAAAGTTTATTAATTCTTGTCTTCTTTTCCTGGTTCACTTCACACTTCAAGGTGCAATAAGGTTTTTAAGGACTTTATGTCCTTACAATAACATACCAAATTTGAATTTTGTTTTCAAGAGATGGTAATATAGATCTTTAAGGGATTTTTTTATTGTACCTTCAATAATTTCAGTAGAGAAAACTTGCGTAAATACTCAATTAACGCGTGTTATTTAATATGTACTAACAAATACTTATAACAATAATTTTGCAAAAACATAAACAACAAAGTTTAAAACATGTACTCAAAACAACGATTAATAACATAAGCATAAATTAATGACGGTAACAAAAACATACTATGATCTGTAACAGTAGAATAAAATAGAAAGGAAAAAATCGAACCCACTGAATGTATAGTGTCCCCTTAAGGAAATTATTCTCCTCTAGTACCCGAGGTTTAAAAGAATAGATTCTCTCAGGACAAAACGATTCTATTCACGAATATATTGATACAAAAATAATTATGTCAACGAGCCACTCAACAGGAGCAAAGTAGACAAATATAGAAGAAGAAGAAGAAGAAGAAGAAGAAGAAGAAATCCCTTAAATGAGAGGAAATCCCTCTATTTATAGACAACAAAGGATAGTGTGAACAAATGTTTATTGTGCCTTATCGGAAAGGTCACAACTCTTTAGAAAAGGTATAATCCTTCAGAAAGGTCACAACTTTTCATAAAAGTCACAACTTTTCATAAAAGTCGCAACTCTTCATAAAAGTCGCAACTCTTCATAAAAGTCACAATTCTTCATAAAAGTCACAACTCTTCATAAAAGTCATTACATTGCATAAAAATTACAACTTTTCATGAAAGTCACAATTTATCATAAAAGGGGAAGACTAGTTTTGGAAATAAATAAATTGAAAGGGAATCTTGTTTTGTGGTGGCGCCACGTAGGCGGACCTAAATAAATTAAAAGGAAATCCTAGTTTGTGGTGGCGCCACGTAGACAGGCCTAAGGTCCTCTTATTTATATATATGATTATTAAATATATTTATATGATTATTAAATATATTAGAATTTATTCATATATTCTATTTGATTTGGAGAAAAATAAGTGTATACTAACTTTATTCCTTTATTTCTATCCTGAACTAAAGGTAGGAAAATGTTATTCGATAGATTTGACTTGACGAAAATGTGACAACAAACAGGAAGAAGTCATGATAAATCAATATAAATAGAAAACTTCACAACATGATAATCTAGGTACTATTAAACCAATACATATATAGGAGATTTGTTTGTAACACTTTACAAACTTATTTTAAGTTTTTTAGCTTTTTTTTACGAGAGATATTTATTTTTACACATGAGAGATGTGAATAAAAATAATTTTCTATTCACCTATTTTCACATATAATACATATTATATACTATATTAAGACACAATATGTAATAATAAACAAGTTGTTAGTGTCTTTTTTATTGAATATTTATTTTATTTCTTATAATTGTAGTGTTCAAATCAACTTTTGTGCATCTCGACTAATTTTGAAAGATACCTATCATTTCCGTCAATAATAAGTCTCAAATAACTCTTTCCTCTAAGGCTCGATACATAAAAAAAATTATTAGCTTACTGGAGTATAGGTAAAAAAAAAAAAGTATATATATATATATATATATTAAGGGATCTAGTAAATTATTTGATTTTTCATTAGAATAATATGTGAGTAGTATTAGGGTTTGTCATGATTTTCTAATCATATTTGAATTTTACTAAATGAAATTTAAAACATTACCATAATTGTCTTTATTTTTTCTGAAAAAAATATTTAAATCCATTCCATAATTGGATATTCCTTTTTTGGGGGCAAATTTCTGGACTTCTATTAATTGAATTATACACTCCCACACAAAATACAGAAACATGTATAATGTAATTCTTGAAGGAAGAATTCTTATTTAGGAGAAGATTATTCTCTCAATAATTTTATAGCTTCTCTTTGTTATTATTATTCGACGTTTCTTTATTGACTGTGGCACATGCAATGTCTTGTTATTTTTATCCCAACAAGTAATGGTGTGCATATTACTTTATTTTTTTCTTTTATATTGTTCTAAAACTTCTAATATGAATTGAAATTTGGATTTTCTCAAGTGTAGAACTTTTTTTTGGCATAGGCTCCACACCAAAAGTATTTTCTTGTTAATGTTACATAATTTATTTGTCCTTGACAAATGAAAGATGAAATTATTTTTTCTCTATTGACCATAAGAGGAATAATAAGTTATTGCCATTTAAAAATTGGACATAACTTTTTTGAAATTTAAAATACAAATAAAAGTGTTCACTTTTTATATATTTAAATTTAAAAATGAGACGATTCTCACAATTTATCATTACAGTACAAATAAAGATTCAAAATTCTAATTTTATTAATTTAATTGTGGAGAACCAAAATAATTAATATAGCTAGCATTTTGAGAGGATCTAGTTATTTAGTTTACTCATAACTATTTCTATAATAATAATAAAAAAGTAAGGAGGAAAGTTTCTATGAAAATTTTCTCCTCATGTAGTTATTGATTTTAGCTTTCCTAGCCCCTTCATAGCTTTTAACAAGAAACTTCCAATTTACATATATTATACTTCTCTTTTAAGATTTGCTACTTGAAGATGAGATCCTTGAGAATAAACGTCATTTTTTCTCTAATTTTTGAAGAAGATAATACAATGTTTCGAGCCTTCCTACTAAAACAAAAACTTAAATGATAATTTTATTCATGTTAATGTGCACTAATCCAAAATAAAGATCTCTGGCAGCTTTTAAAATTTAATTATAATATTAATTGATATGAAAAAACAACTTTTAATACACATTTTATAGGAATATCATCATATAAAATGACAAGCATACAAACTTCAATAGGAGTCGCTGAGCTACCGTTTTGCCATAAATTTTAAAAATATATTTTTTTAGAAAAATCTATTTTGAAAACTAAATTTCTCTTCCGTTTTGGCTTTAAATTTTAAAGTTGAAATTTATAAATTTGAGTGTTTGAAGTTGTGACTTTTTAAATGTAAAATTATGTATGGACAAAAAATTTACTTGAATTTTTTTGAAGTTTTGTAAATAGAAATACTCGAAAATATTTGAAGATCGAATTTCATAGTCAAACAGATACTTGAAGATAAGTTTTAAAATGTGACCAAATTTCATAATTAAACAAATATTTGAAGATAAATTTTCAAATTTTATCTAAAATCTATGACCAAACACTAACTTCAAATCTCAAAACCTGCTTCTGATGTACATTTCCCCCAAAAATCCACTTCTTTATAAATAAAAAATTACTAATACATATTTGCAATTTACTATAATTTGATGAATTATGGTCGCCAGTAATTGTGTATTAACATGTCACACCCCGAAGCTACCCCAGGGCGTAAACACGATACCTAGGATCACGAGTGACCCCAACCCTGCTGGCATATCATAAGTATACTTAAATATTTACAACATAATAATCATACTGTGCGGAAGCTAGAGACATATCATAAAATGAAATGATGGGGAATACCCATTCTAAGTCTGAATATATACAACTGAGTTTAATGACAACTAAAAGATCAAACTCAAACTGAATTTAAACTATGTCTGAATAAAAGCCTCTACTGACTAGAGATGTTGAGACATGTCCCCAACTAACTCTAGCAAAACTGAAACTAAAAGACTGAAAATGGAAAGATAGCATGTCGCTCGTCCTCGAAGAATGAGGACTCACCATTGATGCTGTTGAACTGGAGATCGGGAACCGATCTATGCGTGATCTGAGTGCTGAGGACCTGAACCTACATCACGAGAAGATGTAGCGCAGAGTATGCGTCAGTACTTGAAGGGTACTGATCATGCATGATAGAATAAAGCTGAACAATATATATATAATTGAAATAGAGCATACTGATCAAAGATATAAGATGAACATAAAGAATATACTAAACATGCTGAATGTGAACTAACTGAATGTAGTGACCAAGTGCATAACATGCTGAAACTGAATACTGAAAATGTAACTGGTAACCTGGTTAATACACTAGAATTTGACTGTGGGAGCTACTAATAACCGACATAAAACCGCATGAGATAAATGTGGAGTCCGATGTATACGCCCCATCGAGAGGACCCAATATACCTTAGCAGGGGTATAGAGGCATGACTGGCGTGATCACTAAGTATAATGCCCACAAAGGGGACTTACCTACGGGGGTACGTAGTTCTGGGACTATGAGGGTGACTGACCCTAGTCCAACTCGAAATTAAGCCTACTCCTAATAGAATGTATCAAATACAACAAATATGTAATAAATTGAATAGCTCGAGATTCTGACATGTTAACTGAAAATGCAACATTAATATACTGATAATGAAACATTATTAACTGAGGCATGCATATCTGAATAAACTGACCTAGCAAGTGTAATTCATGAACTAAACGAATCTACACAACTAGGGTTCTGAGTTTCGAGCAAGAACTAAGCAATAATTCCACGAAAACATGATGATCTTATTTGGATTAGTCTAATAGCTGAATCACAACATAAATATGAAATTCTAGAAACCATAGGTCCAAACATAGTGTTGAGAACCAAGAATCTGACTGAATTCTAGGGACCTAATAGGTGAAAGGAACCCATTAGTGAAATCCCACATACCTGGTGACGAATTTCACGGAGAAATCTTTTGATTTCGGGGCTGGAACAAACGAAACCTTGTTGCGTTCTTGGACTAGTGTTGTTCGACTGCTTTCTCCTCTTTTCGTTCTAATTGGATGAATTTTGGAGAATGAATTGACTAGGGTAGGTTCTAATTTAGTTGCTAGGCTAAAACTGACCAAAACTACGTAGTTTAGGGGTCCAACGCATCTGCTCTTATCGTTAATTAGGTATGCCTCCAGATCTGAATGTATACCCTAGGCCAAGGGGTGCGATCCCCCGAGCAGCTCTTCATACTATGGGGTTATATAATCTCCTTGACCTTTCGATTGAGGGTATTCAGCAGTGGGCCTACCTTAAGGTAGGAGGTGATTGAAAAAGGGGAAGCCGGTCCCCTTACATAGCCATAATAGTAAGTTTTTCGAAGTAGCTGAACAATTGAATCGGCTGGTATAGAATCAGCTGCACATTAATCTTCCTCTATTCGGGAAAAGACCAAACGACCCCTGACTTAAAAGCTGTCGGGGCCAACCGACGGTCCGTCCTGGTCAACCGTCGTTTGGCTTCATAGACTAGGTTTGGGGTCTCGATCCACAAACCAGGACCACGTCCCGTGGTCTGACCTACGGTCCGTGGGTCGACCCTTAGACAAAATTTTCTGGACTTTTCTGGGAAAGGCTGCAGGTGGCCATCCACAGACCCCACCTACGGTCCGTGGGTGGTGTCCGGCGTTGGCACCTGCAACTTCTGAAATCTGCATTCTGGTCTGTCTAGGATACGGGGTGTTACATAACAATTGTTATTAAATTATTTATTTTGTGTATTGAATTTAGGATAATATATTATCTAACTAGTTCATTATTAAAATGATGATTTCGTACGGAAGATGCGCAAACACCTTAATGAGATGGTGCGTGAGGTTGATTATAAAAGGTACGAGGAGAGGTAGAGGTAGGTGTGATTAGATAGGACATGACCTTAAATAAGAGGGTGTAGAGAACGTGTATTAAGATAGATTAATTTAATAAAAAAAACATATTTTACTCTTTAAACTTAAATAAATTTTTAAAAAATATATATATTATGTTCATGCAAAACAGAAAAAGCATCATAAAATAAGGATGAAAAGGAGTAACAAAATAATGGGAAACAAAAAATAAGGATAAAATAATTGGGCTAAAATAGCTTTAAAATACTCTTACATAATGTAATATTATCTACTTCAAATCAAGTTCACATCATTTTCTAAAAAGACCTCATACCTCTAATAATTCCTACATCTTTATATATATATTTTGACGTTCAATGTGAAATTAATTTGCACACCCAATAAAATAAAATAAAATAAAATGGTACATTGGGGGACCAAAAGAGGAAGGCTATTGCCTTGTTAGGCGTAATGCTGATATTTTTGGTTCTATAGTATATTGATCATCGAGTGGCTCTACGCTTACGTTTGATATATCAAAAGTTGATGAATTATTCCTTTTTTAATCATTAAAAAAAAAAAACCGAATCAGACCGTCCTTTACATTGCATTTAAATCACAAAGCAATTGATATTTAGGCTATATTTAAAATCATATTACTTCAAATATAAAGTACCAATATACACTTAACATGAGTACATAACACATTGATAATTAAATAATATAATATTTAATAATTTGTTAAAGTTGTGAAGCTTTACATTAAAAATATTCTCATTATTAGTTGAATACTAACTGTGTTTGATAAAAAAATTTATAATCAATTAATAATTAAATATATTTAGTTCAAATTATAATGTTTAAAATTAAAATTTATCAATAACTAAAAATGTTAATGTTTTCCATAAATTATTATATGAAAAAAAAAAGTTGATTCACATAACATGGATCATTGCCCTTTTCTCTACTTTGTGCTGCTCTTTAATTTTCCAAGTGTATCTTTGATGTCAATAGCCATCGTAAATATTTTAACCATAATATTTGAGACAAAAGTCAATTTGTGAATGAGTACAAATCAATGTTACATGGATTTATGACAAAATATATTTGGTACGTCAATATTTATTTGGAAGCTAACCTCTAAGTAGTCAGACATATCTATAATATCAATCCTTAACGGTTTAGGAGTCAATTTCATATTATATTATATGATATATTTTTTTATAATAACATTTCGCTTTAGTAAAACTAATAGAAGTGGAAAGAAATCTAACGTTCACTATAAGAAATAAAGGCTATATTCATCACAAATTAATGCAAAATTTATGTTATAAAATGGCTAAGAGTCAAATATACCATTGTACTATTCGAAATAGTTTAAATATACCCTTTGTTATACTTTTGGATCAAATATACCCTTTCTGTTATACTTTCGATCCAAATATCCTTCTATTATAGTTTGGAACAAATTTGCCCTTAATTTTAATGGAATAACACATCAAACTCTGAACACCCCAATTTTAAATACTTAATTCTCTTAGAAATTCGCATGTTTAACTCGGATCAAATGATCTACACTACCACACAGGTCATGCGAACTATGAAGTATAAAATGTGCGGGAGGAAATTTTGTGTTCTAATTAATCGTAAGGTTTTTATTGATTCTAATTTATGTGTTTTCATAGCATGATTAACTGAATTATTGATCTTTAGATTTCATTGGTTATAATGTTTTTCAAAAATTACTTCTCTAAGTTGATTTGATTTACCCATATTTTGTTATCTACCTTTTTTTGTTGTACAATTGTTTTGGATTAAACGGGTAGATTTAAAAAAAAAAAAAAATTAAAATTGAGTTGAGTCATTTGATTCCGAACTTGACATGTGTCGCTTGTTATGAAATCAGTTGATACATCTGTTAATTTGGATAATAAAGAGGATGCGGCGAGTGATGATTTCTGCATTAGCAAACCGCGTCGGAGTACTAGAATTGTAATTCCACCTAAAAGGTTGGACAGTTACCTTTGGGCTGGAAGAAAGTCACGTGAGCAGGGCAAGAGTTAGTTATGGAATTAGTATAAAAGTGTGAGAACGTGGGTAGGAAAGGATAAGGAAGCTATTTGTGATTTGGAATAATCTCATTTCCTTCTTCTGTCTTCTGAAACCCTTCTAGACTTCTAGTTTTAGATTTCAAGTTTATTTCCCTAAGTTGTTGTTTCCTGTAATTTCCTTTGTTGTGTATTATAGTTATTCAGCAAAACATATCTATATATATAATATATATATCAGTATTTGTATTGTGAAATCGGGTTTGTTTCATTGGTGCTTTCATTGAGAGTTCTCTAATGGCAGAGGACCCAAAACTCAAGTCCCTCGCAGACTCCATACAGGGGGTGAAAGAGTCATTCTCGAGTGAAATCTCTGAGATGCGATCTTTGTTGAAAGAAGTGGTAGGTCACGTCATGGCACTAGGTTCCCAGAATGGTACTTCTGTAGCGGCAACACCTCGACCACGTCAAACTACTGAAGTTTATGGCGGTCAAGCATCAACACCTCTTATTTTACGCCACAAACCGACTTCAGTTGAATTAGGGCGATTCCATGGAGTGAATCCTGAATCATGGGTTTTCCAAGCAGAGCGTTACTTTGAATTTTATGGAATCAATGAGGATCATAAGTTAACACTAGCCTCGTTCTACTTGGAAGGCGATGCCTTGGAATGGTACCGATAGCTTTTTCGCAACAAACATTTAGTTAATTGGGAGCATTTTGCTGAGAAACTGTTGGTCAGATTTCGAAAACGAGATCTGGAGGCACCAGAAGGTCGACTTGCTAAACTTCGGCAGACCACTACGGTTGCTGAATACCAGAGTCGTTTTGAAGCAGTGTCTAATGAGACGATGCATTTTCCAGATCAGGTATTAACCCATTTTTTTACTTCTGGACTGAGGCCTGATATTAAAACTGTTGTTTTGATTCGTGAACCCACGAAATTAAACGAAGCTATACGTTTAGCCCATTTATACGAGCAAAAGATTCAACTTGAGCGTGGTTATTTTAAACCTGCTTTCAGTAAAATTCCACCACTTCTGCCAACCCCCACTCATCAGTATGCAGTCTCAAGGCAATCAACTATGAACCAAATAGTTCCAACCCCACTTATCAGTATGCAGTCTCAAGGCAGTCAACTATGAACCAAATAGTTCCAATTACCCAAACTGCATCAAATCGTTCCCCCATGAAACGCCTTACTCCTGCAGAGTTACAAAGTCATCGCGAACGTGGTCTCTGCTATTCTTGTGATGAAAAATACTCTCCAGGTCACAAGTGTAAGTCTCTTCCCCAACTTCTAGTGTTATCTGAAGACTCAGAGGCGAAAGTAACTTTATCAGATCAAGTTGTATCGGATGATGCCTTAGCCGAGGAATTACAATGCTTGGAGGTTCAAGAACACTCTGCTATTTCATATCATGCTCTATCTGGAGGAAATTCTTCCACTACTCTCCGGTTTACTGGTCATGTTAATGGGTCTCCGGTACAAGTGCTTGTGGACAACGCTAGTACTCATAATTTTATTCAAGCGAGGATGGTTAACTTTCTTCAGTTGAAAATTGAGCCAACACCAAGTTTTTCAGTGGTGGTAGGAAGTGGACAACGACTACGATGTGAGGGCGTGGCTAGAAAAATTCCAATAACCATACAAGGCAGCAATATAGTGGAAGATCTATATATTTTAGCCCTTCATGGTGCTGATATAGTACTCGGAGTTTCATGGCTCGCAACTTTGGGACCTGTCCTAACTGATTATACAAAGAGGATATTTGAATTCACTCTAAATGGTGTCAAGGTCTCGTGGAAAGGGGATGCACCTACTGATGTGCAACCAGTGCAATTACATAGCTTGAGAAGAATGGTTGTTACTAATGCAATTTCCTCCTACTTCCATCTAGAATTGGTATCTGATTTGGAATCTTCATGTACTACTCCGTCTGAGTTAGAAGTGATGCTCAAACATATGAAGATGTATTTCAGAAACCTTTGGGTTTGCCTCCTCCACGAAGTCAGGATCACAAAATTCATTTAGTTCTAGGCGGAGGACCAGTTAATGTGAAGCCGTATCGATACCCTTATTTTCAAAAGCATGTTATGGAGCAATTAGTGGCTGAAATGCTTAAAGAAGGGATAATCAGAGCTAGTAATAGTCCATTTTCTTCACCCGTATTGCTGGTTCGAAAAAAAGATGGCACCTGGCGATTTTGTGTCGACTATCGGGCATTAAATGCAATCACAATTCGTGATAGATTTCCAATTCCTACCATTGACGAGCTTTTTGATGAATTGAATGGTGCACGTTATTTCTCCAAGTTGGATTTGTTGTCAGGTTATCATCAAATTAGGGTTCGTCCAGAGGATGTTCCTAAAACTACATTCCGCACTCATGATGGACATTATGAATTTCTCGTCATGCCATTTGGCCTTACTAATGCACCCTCTACATTTCAGGCAACTATGAACGAGATATTCAGACCTTACTTGCATCGATATGTCCTGGTTTTCTTTGATGATATTTTGATATATAGTCCTACTTGGACTGATCACTTGGAACATTTAGTCTCGGTTCTTCAATTATTGCGTCAACATCAGTTGGTGGCTAAACAGTCTAAATGCTTATCTGGACAAGAATCGGTTGATTACCTGGGACATATTATCTCGTCTCAAGGCCTATCTGTTGACCCTGGAAAAGTGGAATCCATCCAGCGATGGACACCACCTCGTACAGTGAAAGAAGTGCGCAGTTTTCTCGGCCTTGCAGGTTACTACCGACGGTTTATCCACCATTATGCTTCCATAGCAAGTTCACTCACTGATTTGCTAAAGAAAGAGACTTTCAGATGGACACCAGAAGCTCAAATAGCTTTTGAAACTTTAAAGGCTAAATTGGGTTCCACCCCTGTATTGGCCTTGCTAGATTTCAATCAGGGAAAGGAATTGGTGCTATTCTGTCTCAAAAAGGTCACCCCATTGCATATTTTAGTCAGAAATTGAGTACAAGGATGCAACAGGCTTCAACATATCATCGTGAGATGTTTGCTATTACACAAGCTGTGGGTAAATGGAGGCAATACCTTCTTGGCAGGAGATTTACGATACTAACAGATCAGCAGTCCTTGAAGAACCTCACTAATCAAACCATCCAAACTCCTGAGCAACAAAAATGGCTTACTAAACTAGTAGGTTATGATTTTCGTATCATATACAGACCTGGGAAACAAAATTCAGCTACTGATGCCCTCTCTCGCAATTCAGATGCATCTCTTATGGCCATTTCTGCCAGGTAAACAAAATTCAGCTGCTGATGCCCTCTCTCGCAATTCAGATGCATCTCTTATGGCCATTTCTGCCAGGACCTTTAATCTCGAACAAGAGTTTAAATCATTGAATCAATCTCATATAGAATTATTGGCTATTCAGCAAGCTTTACAAACAGATGTCGAGAATCACGGGGATTTCCAATTCAATGATGGATTGTTATTTTTCAAAGGTAGGTTGGTGATTCCATCAGATGCACAACTCCGACATAAGTTACTGTTTGAGTTCCATGCCACAAACATCGGAGGGCATGCTGGTGTAGCACAGACATATCATAGACTGGCCTCAAATTTTTATTGGAACCAAATGCGCAAGGATGTGAAATCATTTGTTATGACCTGCCAGATATGTCAACAGATGAAAGACACTAACTTGCATCCAGTCGGGTTATTGCAGCCTCTCCCTATACCGGATCAAGTCTTTGAAGATATTGCAATGGATTTTATCACTTGCCTTCCAAGTTCCAAAGGGAAGACTACAATCCTTACAGTTGTAGATCGTTTGACCAAATATGGTCACTTCATTCCATTACCTTCCACTTTCTCTACTCAACTTGTAGCAGAAGCATTCATAGTGGGTGTAATTCGCCTTCACGGCCCTCCTCGCACTATTGTCACTGATCGTGATCCACGATTCCTCCATTCTTTTTGGCAGGAAATCAATCGTTTGCAGGGTTCAACATTAGCTACGAGTACTGCATATCATCCACAAACTGACGGACAGTTTGAGGCCCTAAATAAATGTCTTGAACAATATCTTCGTTGCTATATTGCTGATGATCCAAGCAAGTGGGTCACAATGCTACCTTGGGCTAAGTTCTGGTACAATACTTCGTACCAAACATCTGCGGGAATGACACCATTTCAAGCACTGTATGGGTGAGAACCTCCCACTGTAACTCGATATATATTGGGGAGCACTGCTAGTGAATTGGTGGCGGATTACTTAATTCATCGTGATGCGGTTCTGGAGTTGTTGAAAGCGAATTTGATCAAAGCTCGAACAAGGATGAAGAAGTTTGCAGATAAACATCGTACTGAACTAGTGTTTGCAGTGGGCGACTGGGTTTTTGTGAAGTTGAAACCATATCGACAACTTTCTGTGCGGCTGGAAAGGGGTCACAAGCTTGGACGACAATACTTTGGTCCTTTCAAGGTCATCAAGCGCATTGGAGATGTGGCATATAAATTGGAGTTGCCTGTTGAGGCCAAAATACATCCTGTATTTCACGTTTCAGTTCTTAAGCGTTGCTTGGGCGAGCCTATTCAACAAGTAACACCATTGCAGCTCCAAGATTGTCCTGACCAGACCGAGATATATGACTTCAACCTTGAGGACAAGGTCGATTTTCAGGAGGGGAGTAATGTTATGAAATCAATTGATACATCTGTTAATTTGGATAATAAAGAGGATGCGGCTATAATATGTTTTGCTGAATAACTATAATACACAACAAAGGAAATTACAGGAAACAACAACTTAGGGAAATAAACTTGAAATCTAAAACTAGAAGTCTAGAAGGGGTTCAGAAGACAGAAGAAGGAGATGGGATTATTCAGAATCACAAATAACTTCCTTATCCTTTCCTACCCACGTTCTCACACTTTTATACTAATTCCATAACTAACTCTTGCCCTGCTCACGTGACTTTCTTCCAGCCCAAAGGTAACTGTCCAACCTTTTAGGTGGAATTACAATTCTAGTACTCCGACGCGGTTTGCTAATGAAGAAATCATCACTCGCCGCATCCTCTTTATTATCCAAATTAACAGATGTATCAACTGATTTCATAACATTACTTCTCCATTAAAAGTAAGAACACATTTGTTTCAAAATATAATGGGAGGCATATATTTGGACGGAAAGTATAACGGAAGGAGTATATTTGACTCAAAAATATAACGAAGAGTATATTTAAACTATTTCTAATAGTACAAGGGTATATTTGACCCTTTGTCGGTTATAAAATATAGTTTTTTATTCATTTGTCATCGAATTATAGCTCACTGAAAAAAGATATGGTGGAAAACATATTCTCGCTGAAATATTAAGAAACTTCTTAATTTTTCAATGTGAAAATATTATAATTTTTTCTTTTCTAACCAATTTAATCAAAATATTTGTAGAAATAATTACTCGACATTTATGTATGAAGAATTTAAATGGTAAACTAATGATTAATTTAGTAATGGCTGAACAGTTTGCTGCTAAGACATATTGACCATTTTGAGTCATTGGACATGTGTAATTAGATAATTAATCAATTGTTAGTACTTCTTTTTTCCAAAATAGTTGTTAAATTTTGCTTTTTGTTTCAAAATAGTTGTTAAATTTTGCTTTTTGTTCCAAAATAGTTGTAAAAAATTGTTTTAAAAAAAATCAATTTAATTTATTATCATAATTAAATTAACTTAATATTTAAATAAGTTTCATTTTTTCTCATATCAATATAGTGAAAATTACATCTTAAATTGTTAATCAAATTTAATTATGTAGTTTGACTCTTAAAAGTAAAACACTATATATATATTGAGACAAAGGAAATATTTCATTTTTTTTTTCTACAATAATTTGAACCAATCTTTTATAATTCATTCCCCAAAAATATCAAACAGTTGCACTTCTAGAAAGAAAAATGATAAATTATAAAATAATCAAATTAAAAATGATTGATTGAAGGATAAATGATAAGATGTTACAATTATTATTTTCCTTTATATTGTTAATGTTCGTTACTATGTAATTTTTTATGTATAATAAAATATTTTAGTTTTAATGACTGATATATTTTAAGTATTATTTTATAAATGTTATGATATTAAATTTCCGCGTGAGGTGCGAATAATTTTACGTAGTCTTTTGTAATTCATCTAATTTCATTGATTGTTAAATCATGCCGCGAAATAAATTAACTTAAAACACCTTTTTTATTAGCCTTTACCTTTTGACTTTGACTCTCACTTTCTTGGTTTGATATTTATTTATTCTTAGATGTTTGACACGATAGTTACAAGGTAGCTAGGTAGTAGCATCTATATTTTATGTCATAAAGAAGACTTAAATGCACTTTGATAAAAATAGAAATGAAACATTGACAACTACTCCCTTTTTTTTTCTCGATGGTCACATTTTACTTTTCAAACATCAAATCGTATGAAATTCGATTAATATTTTAAGATATATTTTTTCATTATATTAATATGAGATTTTTTTTTATAACTTATAGTATTTTAAATATAGTTTTTTAATATCTATATTTTAAATATAAAAATGTTGAATCATTTTAATTTAATTAAGCTTCAAAAATTAGTCAAATTAATCACAAAAGGAGTATGACAAAGTAAAAAAGAACAGAGGTAACAAATGACTTTGTGGAGACATACATCTTTTCTGACGAAACCTTTCTAGCTTATGGTCAAAGTAAGTAAATTGGGAAATTACGCGGATAAACAAATATATACTAGTTAATTAGTTAATATAGCTATAGTTTGAATTAATTACGGCTTGCAACTTAATTTTAGTTGTAATTACATCGTATGTCCTCTTTTATACATATACAAATACAAATTATACATACACATATATATACACACACATAATTATATAACAGATATACAAATACAATTAGCTTCTCTCCACTCTCTGTCCTCTCTCGCTCGCCTCTCTCCTCTCTCTCCCAATCTCGCTCGTCTTTCTCCTCCCTCTCCCAATCTCACTCGCCAGATATACAAATACATATGTATATCAGTTATATATATACAATTATTTGACAGATATACATATACAGTTCGCCTCTCTTCACTCTCTTCCCTCTCTCGCTCGCCTCTCTCCTCCCTCTCCCAATCTTGCTCGCATCTCTCCTCCCTCTCCCAATCTCGCTCGCCAGATATACAAATACATATGTATACTAGTTACATATATACAATTATTTGACAGATATACATATACAATTCGACATCATGTAGCTACGAATCATAATTAGCAAACTATAGCTATGAAGCATAATTAAGTTATTTTTGAGTGGCTATATGCGAAAATTTCCCAGGTAAATTTAACCAAGTATGTTTGTTTAGTACGATAAAATTTCCCAGGTAAATTCGCCAGATAATGTTTTTTGAAAAAATATATGTATTTCTTATTTATTTTCTAGTGTTTGGTAAGTAAGCAAGAAAATACTATCTCAAGAACATTTATAATATGATCTTGCAAAACACTACGAAAATGGGATGAAATAGAAAGTGAGGATTCGTAAGGTGGGGGTTGGAGGGATTGGGTACGTGGAAAGGAAACAATAAACCTGAAATGTTATTTATCTACCTTGTTTTTCCTATTTTCATTAGTAAAGTTATTTTTCTATTTTTAAGAACTGATGATTTTTTTTAAGAAAAAATGTTTCCAAGCACTCAATCACTCACCACAAATTTGGTGTATGTTGATCAAGGCGGATTCAATTTTTATTTTTTTTTAATTATGAATTTAGAACAACTATTTATTATAAAATTATGGAAAAGAGGTAGGTAAAGCCATTGATGAGATTAAGATATCCTGTATGTTTCTATCTAGATAATTTATTGCCAAGAGTTCAAATTTTATGAATTGATGGTACTAAGATTACTTAAAATGTATTTGCACAGAACTCATATAGAGTAAAGCATGCAAATTACAGCATTAAAATCTTTAGAGCTCAGTGCCAAATAAGGAAGTAACATCATTAAGCTGAGTAGTCCATTTTCAAACAGAACCTCTTGGCTAACACAATAGCCTTTTATATAACCATCTGTTAACTGCTTTAATAAGTTATGGTCCATACAATAAATACCAGAGAACATTTTTTTGATGCAATCACATTAATGAAGATAACTCACAACTGTATTTTTCCAGAATTAGCCAACAAAAAAAAATCACCAAAGTGTGTATGTACAGAAACCACTTTCGACTTTGTCGATATTCTCAAAGAATGACTTGGAAACAAACCAAAACCAAAAAGGAAAACAAGAGAAATAAACACACTAACAATTCTTTTCTTTTCCTCTAGATCTATTTAAACTATATGTAAAAAAAGGGTGGCTGGGAGGGGGAGGGGGTTTATTCAGCAATGCGACGTGCAAAAACAACGAACGAACATCTCTGTCCTTTGTGCAGAGTAGACACAGCAAGAGAGACTTAGATTCTCAAGCTACTAGATGATAAATTTCCCAGGACAGGGCTAATTGGCGAAAATTTACACGTTGTCTTCAGTAAGCTGCACATTATATCCATGCTTTATCTCTGCATCAGAGTAAAATTGGGTCAAGTTTAAGGATGAGATGAACCACAACATAGATCCAGAAACACATCTAGACAGCGACAAAAGAGTGTACCATTTTCAGTAGGAACAATAAATGCTACAAAAATCGGAAACAATTATGAAGTTCATGTGCATCAATGTGCAGTCTAACAACTTGTTTTGCCTATAAGGCTAGAAACTCTCATCTCTCCTAGGATCTTAGTTTGATTAGGGCCATTAGGCATGTCCATTAGAAGTAAGTCAAAACTTTGTGTTGTATTCCCTCTATCCCAATTTGTTAGGTGCTCTTTCCTTTTTTTGTCAGTCCAAAAAAGATCGAGACAATCTTATATTTAGGAATTCTTTGATCTTAACATTCTCATTTCGCCCTTGCTCTTAAAGGCTTTGATGTGATTTATCAGGGACTCCACCACAAAGATACATTTAGTATTTTATGCATATATTCAGCGATATAAGTAAGAGGAAAGTATAAATTCTTATAGGGACGTGTGGGGCCACTTTCTTTTTTCTCCCTTTTTATTCTCCAATTGCTACACTTGTTTTGTGTATTGTTATTTTGTTGTCTCTTTTCTCTAACTTCCCTGCTTGTTTGAGGGTCTATCGGAAACAATTTATTTGCCCACAAAGGTAGAGGTAAGGTCTGCATACATCCCACCTTCCCCAGACCCCACTTATGGGATGAAAATTGGTGTTATGTTGGTGTTGACGTGTGGGAAGCAATTAATGTAGAAAGTCAAGGTGGAACCCATCGGCAACCCCTTAAAATTGGCACCAACTTTCACTTAGACACCTCGAGTAGGTCTTGCCATTTTAAACACACGTAGTAGGGCTCCGTTGTGTCATTTGACACTTTTTGCCGACATGGCATAGTGAGTGTGATACCCTCATTAATGGCCCGTGAAAGACTTATATTTAGCCATTTTTTATTATATTTTTCTCTTCTCCATTTTTCAAGCCACACTACCTCCACTGTTTCCCCAAGCTTAAACTCCTTCAATGGAGGTTGGATTTTCGATTCAAATCTGTTCTCAGAAAAAGAAAAAAGAACAGATTTGAAACAATAAACAAAAAGAACAGATTCCAAAAACAAACACAAATTTAAAGTGGGAACGAGGAAAAAGAAACTAAAGGGGAAGAAAAATGGTGAATTCACACTTGGATACTATCAAAGACTCCATTTTTTCAAACCCAATTCATTTTTTTATTATTAGATGAGAACATCAATTCTTCGATTCTAATGATTAGTCAATTTTTTTATGTTAAAAAATTGTACTTCTTTGTCAAATGATTTTCTCTGTAAGAGATAGAAAGAGTTGAGAGGTATGGGACGACGTTGTGGGGGTTGCAGGGAGCTGTGTAAACTATTTTGTAGAACATTATTTTTGTTTTATTTATTAAATAGATTTTAAAATAATTTTTTCTTTTTTTCTTTTACTTAAAATGTCACATGTAATCATTTAATTAGTTGCTTGCCATGGTATTAGAGACTCGTATTACACTCTCCTTAATATTATTGATGATTGTCAAAATGACACAGTGGAGCCCTACTACGGGTGTTTAAAATGGACTAGGCCTACTCTAGTTTCAAAAATAATTAGACTAGGCCTACTTGAGGTGTCTAAGTGAAAGTTGGTGCCAACTTTAAAGGTTGCTGATGGGTTCCGCTGAAAGTCGACATAGCTAGCAGAGCCATTTAGACTCTTGCAATGAACTGGAATTGTTATCTAAACTGTAGATATTGAGACCCCAAAGAGAAGGTATTACTCACAAAAGATATGTTCAGATAACGATTCCAGTACATTGCAAGAGTCTGAATGGCGTTCATTATGAAATTTAGGATCATCAAATTCATTGATATTATTACAATTTTGATAAAGAAGAATCATCAAATTTAAAGATCAAAAGAAAAACACAAACAAAACAAAGAAAGATAAGAAACAGGGGCATATAGTTAATATTGACTCTCTGTTATGGATATGGACCATGGTCTTACCACTCATTCTGCTCTACAAACCCAACAACCAAGAATTCATAGGCAGAAAAAGGGGATCTCTCAACTAAAAGTGAACCCAAGGATAAGCAGGATAACTCAAATGGCATTTAGATAATGCTAAATTAGAAGTTAGAACTGTAGAAAATAACAAACAGAATCCTGGAAGAAAAGGGTTAAACAATCATTTGACGCTGCTAGAAATTAAAAAATTAATCATTTGTGAATTTCATGGAAGTTCCAAGAGAACTCCTTACTAGATATTTGCTTCATCATTCTAATCTTTCACTATTTCAAGAAATCACATACTTGCATCACTTGCTGTATACTAGATAATTACTTCATATCCAACTTGCTTCCCTCTCTTCAGGAAGAAATCACAATGAATAAGGCTGCTGGTAGTCTAGCAATTAGCAGATATTAGTCTGGAATCAGCAAAAGGAGTACACGGATGAAATATTACTTTTAGAAGGCTACTGCATAACTGGGAGCTGGAAAGAGTTGTTGAAAGACCTTGGAATCATTCCAAGGGTTCAAAGATACTGAAGATTAACTTATATGGAAGCCCACCAGTAAAGGAACTTATTCTGTAAACTCGGCTAATAACATTCTGATTAAGCACAGACAATCAATTAATCAGTGGCCATGGAGATCCACTTGGAAGATAAAGGCTCCTTTTAGGGTGGTATGCTTTTCTTGGCTAGTACCAAGTATTGCTTGCCTCACACAGGATAAACTTCAAAGAAGGGGATTCCAACTGTGTTCTAGATGCTTTTTGTGCGGAGCTGCTAGGGAAAATAATAGTCACCTATTCATTCATTGTCCTGTTACTAGACAATTATGGCAACTATTCTTGAACATGGTAGGACTCAGATGGTCAATGCCAGCAACAAGTGTTGATTTACTGAAATGTTGGAACCAGAATGATGGGGCAGTTAGTCAGAAAAATTGGTGGAAACTTGTCCTGCTTGCACATGGTGGACCATTTGGAAGGAGAGGAACTATAGAGCTTTTGAAGACAAATACAATTTTATGGGGAAAATCAAGATGAACTGTATATTTTTGTTTTATTTTTGGTGTAAAGAAAGCTATTCTGAAGAGGCTGAATCACTAGTTCATATGATAGGATCCTTATGAAGCAGTAGTCTAAGCTTGGTTGGGATTTTGTAAAGTCTTTTGCACTGTTATGGTGTAATTTAAAATATATAGTTACCAGTTTCAAAAAAATATTCATTCATTGTCCTGTTACTAGACAATTATGGCAACTATTCTTGAACATGGTAGGACTCAGATGGTCAATGCCAGCAACAAGTGTTGATTTACTGAAATGTTGGAACCAGAATGATGGGGCAGTTAGTCAGAAAAATTGGTGGAAACTTGTCCTGCTTGCACATGGTGGACCATTTGGAAGGAGAGGAACTATAGAGCTTTTGAAGACAAATACAATTTTATGGGGAAAATCAAGATGAACTGTATATTTTTGTTTTATTTTTGGTGTAAAGAAAGCTATGCTGAGGAGGTTGAATCACTAGTTGATATGATAGGATCCTTGTGAAGCAGTAGCCTAAGCTTGGTTGGGATTTTGTGAAGTCTTTTTGCACTGTTATGGTTCAACTATTATATATATAGTCATTACCAGTTCTAAAAAAAAGTCCAGCAATTAGCCAGAGGAAAGGCAACGGGGTTTACAGAGTTAAGAAAGTTGCTGATTCATTTCTCTCACTTAATACTGTAGAAAATAACACACAGAATCCTGGAAGAAAGCGGTAAACAATCATTTGACTCTGCTATAATTTTTTTTTATCATTTGTGTATTTCAATGAAAGGTTCAAGAGAACTCCTTACTAGATATTTGCTTCATCATTCTAATCTTTCACTAATTTAAGAAATCATATACTTGCATCACTTGCTGTATATGTTAGATAATTACTTCATATCTAACTTGCTTCCCTCTCTTCAGGAAGTAACCACAATGGATAAGACCGCTGGTAGTCCAGCAATTAGCCAGAGTAAAAGGCAACGGGATTTACAGAGTTAAGAAAATTGCTTATTCATTTCTCTCACTTAACATATTCTTGTTCAAGATTTCAACCACTCCCCAAAATTAGTGGTAGTATTATCATTTTTTTGAAGCTACAGAAATGCATGTGATGGATTAAAATTAACCTATTTGAACAGATACACTTTCAAATCATATCACGAATGATGAAATAAAGACAGATAAAAGAACAGCTCTGTACTGCACTAGCAAAATCCAGAATTAAGTGAATACAAGTTTTTTTTGGGCAATTGTAGTGAAATATATACCGAATACAAGATTAATTAAGCAAAAACGACAGAAATTGTAACTTCAGTCAAGTTGACATACACATGATATGGCTTATTTTTCAAGATGCACAATTCACCATTTCTATAAGCTTAGCAGTGGTAGGGCAGTTAACCATTAGAAATTAGGAATCAAATTACCTTTGAGTGAAGCCTTTTTGTACTTATCCTTCCTTTCAACCTCATTTTCCCATCCACAAATATCATTACCGATTTCATCTCTCTCCTCATTTCCAATTTCACTTTCACTTGCTGTCTCCCATTCTGAATCATCAGTTTCCTGGCCACACATGTCTCCAGCATCACCCTCACATTGAACTCCACCATGTTTAATAGCAGCCTCTCTAAATAACCAAGCTGCACGCATCTGCTTTTTTACCAAACGCTCAGCATAATCAGGAACCTTGTTTTGCCTTAAAGACAGATCAGGATCATTTGATTGTGAACACTCATTTATAAACAGAATAGCATCTAATAAGCTCTCCTTAGCTAAACCAAGCATGTCATATGCCTGTGCTCTTCTCCAAAGGCTTTTGGCATGACGGTTCACAGGATTATGAAGACACAATGCACGAGTAGCATCACCTATAGCAGCCAAGGGTTGTTGCAACAAGAGATGACATTGAGCGCGATTGCTGTAGAGCACCACTCTCTCTTTCTTTGACCTCATTGGGCACAACGCCAATGCTTCTGAGTATTTAGCTGCAGCCCCAGAAATATTTCCTGATGAAAACAGGGAATTCCCTTCAAGTTTTACCACCAGTGCAGCTGCCTGTTTGATATGAAGGTCCTCTTTAGGCATATTTTTCTCCCATTTTAGTCTCTGTTTGGAATTCAGTAGTTCTTCAACTTCTTCTTTCACATGGCTATTGATTTGAGTACGACCTGTCCCTTGTGATTCAATACATTCTTGTAGAACATTGACAATAGAGTCTCCAAGCTTCTTATGATCCCCAAGGGATGATATCTCCGCAAGATCCACAAGTGCAGGTACAGCCTTTTCAATAACCTACAGTAAACATAGGAGACAAGAACTTCAGCAATTTTAGATGTGTCCAGATCTATGCTTAAGATACTGCATGCTCTGGCTTTTTCGGATTCAGCTTATGGCTATAATATTTTTTTTATGACACTAATGGCTATAATATTAATATGGTAACATTAGTCATTAAAAAGAAATTACGAGGATGCTTGGGAGTTAGGATGATCTCATCCTGTGAGCACATCTTGGCTATGAAATATAGATAGAGATCACGCCCAAAAGCTGCCATTTCTATTCAATTGATACCAAATCCAATTTGATTGAACGCAGGGATTCAATTGCCAAGTTAAGGTCTACTACTGACTAGGGTTAAATTTCCAGAAAAACTCCCAGTCTTCCTTATTACTTGTATTTTTTGCATTTACACTTTCTTTTATACATATAAACAAAATCTGAAATTCTAATGTAAGTTGAAATTTACATGTTAATGGATCATAGTGGTACAATGCTGAACCTAAAGTGCTAGAGATGAAAATGGCTGCAGTACTTTATAATGATACTATCAGGAGCCATATGAATTGCAGCACTATCAGAAAGAAACACTAGAAATTTCTATACTTTGAGCAATCAAAAGTGCACATGTTTGAAGCAGTAGTACAGAGTTAATAACACACATGCACATGACTGTTCCTATATTTGATGTCTTCATCTTCCTGGGGTTGCGTTCTATTCAGGGTACTAGTGGTAACACTGATATGGCCACTCTAGAATTTTTTCTTTTTTCTTTTGAAAAGTCAAATTTATATCTTTGATAAACCAAGGCATCTAAATAGTATTTACAGTCTGGGGACTTTGTTAGCAATTATTGACCATAGAGTTTACTCAAAGTAACTGGTCCTTAGTTAGAGAAACGTTTTCAATCTGTCCTATAGGTTATGTATTTTTTCTCCGTCAAAATATAAATGTCAAAAAAGGACATGTATGAAGGAGCCATCACTAGTGTGAGAACATTAGTAGGAGAGACCAAGAAAATTCCCATAACTGTGGGTTTACACCAGGGATCGGGCATTGAGCTCATACTTGTTTACCCTAGTTATGGATGAGCCACTCAATACAATACAAGATAAGGTCCCAATGCTATTTGTTAACTATTGTGCTAATTGACGAAACCTGCTAGGGTGCCAACTAAAAGCTTGAGCTATAGATAAGCACTCGAGATGGTAAGGTTTTTAGGATAAGGACAAGTAAGACTGAGTACATCTACTGCAAATTTATTCAGCATTAGAAGAGAGAAATTGAGGTGAAATTAGACGTGATTGTGGTGCCTCAACGCAAACAATTCAGAATCTAGGTCCATCATTCTAAGAAAACTAAGGATAGATGCAGATATACATAAAATCAGAGTCGGATACTTGCAATATGGAAGTGCTACCATGGTGTTACGTAATAGAAGGATGCCCACCAATGGTGAACGGTAAGTTCTATAGAACAAGTCATAAAACCAACAATATTAAATGAAAGTGAATGTTGGACCACTAAATCCAATACATCCAAAAGATGTGTCACAGAGATGCGGGTAAGATGGATTTGCAGTCATACAAGACTAGACAAGATTAAAAATGACCACATTCCCCAGAAGGTGCAAGCACATTTTGAGGATAGAGTGAAGATCGCTTAGGATGGTTTAATCATGTCTTGCGTCGATCTCCAATGCACCGGTCTGTAGGTGTGAAACCATGGTGAATCAAGGCGTTAAAAAGGGAAAAGATAGACCTAAAATCACATGGAAAGAACTTGTCTGAAAGTACCTACAATCTCTTTGGAATCCATGCAAACTTCATGAGAGGTAAGGCACAAGGGAAGAAAAGATCAATATAGATGATACTAACTAGTTGGAAGAATATTACAGACATGTTAGCACGTTTACTTTAGGTCCTATGCTTTCTAGTCTTTTAGCCCTATCAGAAAATTTTATGCCAGCAGAAAATATAGTGTTTCAAGTACTTCTTATTTTTGTAATATTCACCTAGATGACTTTAAAATGGAGAAGCATGGACAACAAGAATTTCTATAGCCAACTCTAACTTGTTAGGGACTGAGACATAGTAGTAGTTGTTGTATTCTCTTCTCCGCAAAATAGCTATGATATTCACTTCTCTTTTAAACCTAGAAGATGAGAGACTTCCATAAAGTACAATGAGAAGATTAACATTAAAGCACAATGAGAAGATTAACATAATTACTCTTCTAGCTAATAGCACTTGCAGTTATTTCTCATTGTGCAAGTAGATTTTTCTATCTGTTGCAAAAGGTCTAAGGTGAGTTACTCCAGAAGGATAAACTAATATGATTTCATCACATTGTGTCACTTTCCACCTCTAAAACAGGTTCTCTGGTTCTACCTGAAAATAGATAGGACAAAACAAAACCTACTTAATGGTTCATCAAGAATTCGATCAGTCCTAATTGTATGGCTCTGATGATTTGGCGCATCTTACCAACAATAAGAGAGATTTATCTTTGTTAACAACAGAACTTAACTCAGAATTGTAATACTTGTTAAACAGAATATCTGAAAGAAGAAGTAGACCAACCAAACAAGATGCTCATTTTAACCTTTTTGACAGCACAAAGCCAAACACCTTCAAGACAGACAGGCATCACAGATAGTAACAATAGTGAAATCAGGTGCTGTAGGGCGAAAAACAGAGACCCGTGTAAGTTAACATGACCAACACCCTCACACCACCCTCTTTGCTTTAAGTCCTTCCGCCTAATACATGAACATAAACGGTCATCCACATGCAAATGAAGTCACTGGTACTGGTGGTGGTGGTAGTTGAAGATGCTTTTCAATTATTATGTGATTGAGACAGTGGCGGCTCAAGCACTCTAGCAGCCTAAAGCCAAAATTTATTTGGAGGCCTTAAATTTACAAAATAGAATATCTTTTTACCCCAAAAAAAATCTGTTCTTCTAGCTTTTTGAGATGAAAAGTTATTAATATTTTGTTATTATATATTTCTTCTAATAATTCTTTTTCGAATAATAATAAAATCAACTCATTTAATCTCTTTTGAGAATTGTTGATCTTAGGTAAGATTTTTCAATTTTAACTTCAAGAAAACTTTTTACCGATGAGGCAACTAACAACTGTTACAGGAACTTTTTTTTTTTTTGAACTGTTACAGGAACTATTAACATTATTTTAGAAGAAAAAGCATTTGAAAAAGAATCAAATCTATTTAATTGCTTGAATAAGTCTGTTAGAGTATTATTTTCTACTTGTACTATTTTCCTTAGCATTTTTAATTTAGAAAATAAGTCTAATCATCAAATATCAGATTGACTTTTAAGGAACATTCATTAAGTTAATATCTTTTTAACTTCTCGTCATCTGATGAACTCAAATAAGTATTCATACATCCCATAATAATAATTCGATGAGTTATTCACAAATGTAACAAAATTATCGTTCTTTTTCTATGAATTTTTTTACCTTTCAACTTCCCCCACCCCCACCCGGGGGCCTAAAGCAAGTGCCTTACATGCTTCACCATGGAGTCGGCACCAGATTGAGAGGGTATACATCAAACTTCAGAACTCAGGTTCTCCTATTTTGTTGATGAAGCAGGTTCTCCTATTTGCGGATTGATTCTTTTCTTCATTTTTATTTCTTTCTAATATTTACTAATACCATCTCATTAATAATACATCTCTCAAGTGTTGCATGTTTGTCTTCAATTCTTATTCTAGTATTCACAGACTTCATCAAATGGAGCTGAATATCCCAAGCTAAGTAGCAGAATACATAGTACAGTATTCTGAGACCTGTTCTCAGGACATCTGATTTTTCTTTTATGGACAAGTACAGTGGAACATTACTTTTAAGACAGAAAGTTTCTTTTGGGGGTGATCGCTTATGCCTATAGGGCTATACCGATAGCATGCATGCTTTAAAGTTCACACAGAGTTCCACATCACTAGAACACTCATCTTTTGTTTCCATTGTCTCTATACAGATTATGGTACACATGCATGCCCCAAATATGAATTCTTATGCACATTCTGAAGGACCAACCTCTTTGAATTAGAGTCTGCTGGGTGTATGAACAAAATTGACTTCAAAGATCAGTTAAACATCTATGGTAAGATACCTTCATAGTGAACTAAGAGAAGAGTATCCAAGGAGTGAAGTGTACCTATTTTGTATAAACAAGTTCTGGACGCACACATGCAACATAGGAAAAGGAATGGAGCACTTTCACATTTAATGGATGGTCTTAACCCTTATATGGTCAAAGTTAAGCTCCAAGAAGTAAAAGAGAGAAATAAAATTATTTATATAGCGTACATATGTCATATTCTACCATTAGTGCTCTATTCTGCCACCTGATTATATTGAAAGTAAAACCAATACCGAATAAAATATTCCAGCTATTAGCTCCAGCAGAATAGTTCTAGAGAACATAATTACCTTATGACAGGTACTTGGATCCTGGAGCAACCACAAAAGACAGTCAATTGCCATATACTGCCAGTCATCCGATGAGCGAGCTATATTGCACAATGCCTCTATTATACCAGGACATGCAGCAACAGGCCCTCTACCAAGCTTGTGATGGCAAATTGTCCTTAACAGGCCGATTCCAGCAGGGGAGTTTTCATTAACAAGTCCACCCCACATTCCTGGAAGCTTTGCTAGAAATTCTGGCTTGCAAATAGTAGGAAGAAATTCAGGCTTGAAAGCAAAGCAATTAATAAGCTGAAGGGACCAACATTGTAGCTGACTGGCCCATTCTTCTGCCTTCCGGGACTCCATTTCAACTCCACCCATGCCACGTGTAAGAAGGTCACAATGATAACTAAGTCTTCTATCAACATATTGGTAAAAGTGAGAGTAAACAATTTCAAGAGAACTCATCGCGAGTTGGATGGAGAGCTCTAGAATCTCACCATGACTTGCAACAGCTGGAAAAGTGCTGGCATAGGTAGCTAAGTGTCCTAAAGCTCTCACTGCAACTCTCTGTTCAACCCAAGTTAGCCTACCTCTCAAAAGTTCAACTAAAGGAGGGATGATTCCAGCACGCACAGCTCTATCAGCAAACTCTTCCATATTCATAGTATATGATCCAATTATATGTGCCGCATAATAAGGAATATATATATTTTGGTCATGTGAAAGCCAGCGGCGGTTCTTTAAACCTTTCCAAATAAGTGCTGACATGCATTCAAAAATCCCCAATTCAATGAACTCCGGATCGTTAGGATGTGCCATGGCAGTGTTCCATAGGCCACTGATGGGAAGAACTTGACCATCATCATCCTGTGAAGGAAGTTCTCGAAAAAACTTCAATATACTTGCTCGGCGCTTGCTTGGGTTTCCTTCTTTCATGACACAGAAGAAGCATCCCGGGTATGGACAGTCAGCAGAAGCTTTATCCATGCTCATCTAACCGAAAGAGTCAGAATTTACTTTTAAATCCACCTTCTTGTCGGCAATGTACCTGCAAAGACACGTTTGATTGCCTCTGTGAAGTTTTGAAATGCATTTTGCAGCAGAAATCATAAGAAGAACTAAGAAGTCAACAAATGTGCATAACATAAGAACTTCAATACTCTTCCCCAAGTCACTAGCAACACATCAAATTGAGGCCAAGGGCTTTGGTCTAATCAAGAGTTCATGAAATGGCAAGAAATTCTATTTATGATTTATTTGTGAGTTAGGGGCTTCATCACCCCTCCTGCCGGGCTTTAAAATTTGCTTAGGGCAACAATAGATCCAAGTATGAAAGGGTATTCTATTTGAAAAAAAAATATCTTGAAAGTGTGAGGTCAATGAACCAACCAAATCCACAAAAAGAGTAACTTTCAGGCAAGAAACACATAGCCCAGCTGCTATTGGGAACTAAAAATAGGGAAATTAAACTTGCAAAACAATGTACTTCCATATTTTCCATTTCTTACACAAGTTCCACTATCAAGTCTACTCCTTTGCCCATATTCAATTACTCCACAATTTACGCGAAATTACAGTAAAAATCTACAGAAAACACAAACTTTTAAAGAACCCAGTTCCCCTTGTACCTGGAAGCATTCATTACTACAAATAGACAATGCATAAAACCCCAAGTCTAAAAGGCAAATGAGAGAAGCAAACATCTTCAAAAAACAGACAAAACTGCTGATCCTCGCTATAAAGTGGGCATCTTGCAAAATTAAACAGATCTAAACAACAATTAAAACAAATCAAGAACAAGTAACCCCATATAATTGTAGACAAATTGAGATTTACAAAATTAATAAACACCACCCAAAACCTTTTTTTCACTAATAAACCACTCAAAACAGTATAAACAACAAGCAATAACAACAAGAAAACAAAACCAACCTGCCAGAAAAAAACCAGAAACAAAGAGAAGAATTGAGAAAGTTACTTACTTGGTCTTAAGAAGCTTGGAAAGAAGAGGCAGAGTGGTTCTTTTTCAAAAAATAAAACTTGGGTATGCAAAAGAATACAGCAAGAAGCAGCTTTCAGACAAAAGATTGTGTTTTTTTTTTTTATTATTGTTTGAGAATTTTGTACGTCTCCTCACTCTTGACTGTCAAATTTCAAGACGGGTTTTTTTTTTTGTTTGTGTAAATTGGTCTTTTCCCTTTGTGCTGAAGGGGTGTTGGGGGTGGGGGGAGGCTAAAGAGGGGATCCTGACTATTTTTTTTAATTTTTAATTTTTAATATAAAATAAAACAAATCTCCAATATATACTCTTTAATTTTTTTCCTTCTAAATAACCTCAACAACTATCTAGATCACAACCAGATCAATTATAAGAAAGTAAAGATATACAAATAATAATAATAATAATATTCTATGTTATCTTGATATTTCTTTCAAAGGATTGACTATTGTTAAATTTGATGAATGTTGTTAAAGATAAAAACAATACACAATTCTTTAATGTACTTAATTGACTCAAAGTAAGTGTTTAATGGGTAAATTGATATTTATACCTAACTAATCATTATACGGAAAATTATATAACAAGGCAAACGTGTGATATGTATTTACGATAAATTATTATAGCTTAAATCTGTAATCTATAAGCTATATTTAAGATTTTATAGCAAACTTTTATCTCCTCTCTTCAACTCTCTTGCCTCTCTCCTCCTACCCCTTCCCCCTCCTATCTTCCCCCCCC
>NW_006239122.1:502206-530252 GCF_000226075.1 Solanum tuberosum
CCAACCTCCCCCCCCCCTCTCTCCAGCCCAAACAACTGCAGCCCAAAAACATTTCACATAATATGACAATTGTATTTTGTATTATGTATCAAATGTATTTGTATTCCATTTCAATTATATTTTATATTATGTATTAATTGTATTATGACAATTTGTTTTTGGGAAAAGGGACAAATATACCCCGGAACTATCATAAATGGTATGTCAATACTCTCTGTTATACTTTCAGGACATTGATATCCTTACCGTCTAATTTTTGGAGTGTATATACCCTTTGGACTAACGGAGGGACACGTGTCATCATCTAATAATTTACCCACCCATGACCCATATTAAAATACTATGACATTTTAAAAAAAAAAAAACAGACCCACTTCATCTCATTGAAAACTAAAAGAAAAAGAAAATTGTATATAATAGCAAACTATTAATTCAAATTAAATGTTATAACCACAATTTGATTTAATTGTAACCCGTAGCAAACTGTTGCCATTCACCTCTCTCCCTGAAATTCTCGCTCGCCACTCTCGTTTCTCGCTGACAGTCTCTCCCTCGCCTCTCTCACTTTATACAAACACAAATCTATAAAATGTGTTTGTGTTTGTATAAAGCGAGAGAAAACTGTATATACATATACAAATACATATACATAGTAGTTACATATATACAATTATTTAACCTATATACATATACAATTGTTGCGCTTTTATACAAACGAGAGGCCTGTCAGGGAAATTATACAAAACTGATGCTCCTGCCAGCGAGTTATACAATCTGTTGTTATGTTTGCTATGGAGCACAATTATGCAAACTATAGATAGAGAATACAAATATAATTTTTATGTTTGCTAAACCTAAAATTTACTAAAAAAAAAATGTATTCTTCAATCCATATTCAAATTTAGCCATTCTCCAAGTATCACTAAACAAAGACACACGAGCATGTCCTTTCCATGAAAATCGAGAGACCTCATTTCAATTTTTTATTCAAATTAATTTATGGTTGTTGAAAGAGGCTGAAAATATTATCACCATGGATGGATAAGGCTTCAAGCTTAAAAGTGAGTCTGCAATCAAATCAAAAATTTCGATCTCAAATTGTTTTGTTATTGTTGAAAGGAGTTGAAAATACTACCACCATTAATAAACAAAGCTTCAAACTTTATAGTGGATCTACAATCAAATTGAAAATTTCGAGCTCAAATCAATTTTAATGGTTGAAAGGGATTGGAAATATTCTTGAAATAGATTTTGATGAATAGAAATAAATACGATTTTGATTTACTTAGCCGGAAAGAACAAGACTACAATTCATCATGGTTATAATAGATTCAAGATGATATGTAATGAGTACATGAGGAAACTTGATTGAGTCCACAAGACTTCACTTAGGCATGGCTATGGAGTCCACAAAAATATGCATTTCAAACAAATATAAAAAATTATTGCAAGATATTTTAATTTTCTTTGTTGTTTTTATTTTTTGTTGAATTTTTTTTCTTCAGATTCAACGAGAAGGAGAATGGATCCAAAGCAACGAAATTGAAATAACTGGCAAAGGGTTCCAAGAATTTCATGTTGTCATCTATTTCAGCTTATTCCAAGATTGTTCAATCCCCTACAAAGAAAATCTCGGCGGAAAGAAACAATTTGATTTAGGAAATTAGATGGCTGAATGAAAGTGAATTCTTTTTGGGTTATAATTTGGGTGTTTGTGTTAAGTTATTTGGATGAGTTTTTAATTAGTTGGGTGATTTTTTAATTATGGATAAAAATCAGATAAAATTTGGGTAGGTCTTTAAGATTGAGACACATGTCTCTCTGTTAGTCCAGAGGGTATATACACGCCCCAAAAATTAGACGATATCAATGTCCTGAAAGTATGACGGAGTGTATTGATATACTTTTATGATAGTTCAGGGGTATATTTGTCTGTTTTCCTTTGTATTTTGCCAATTGTATTCATTGATACATTCGCGTTCGTTAATACAATTGATACAATTATATTCAATATATGATACAAATCAATTGTATTCAGATAGTTATACTAGTATTTTGTACCAATTGTATTTTTATTTTGTATCAATTGTATTTGTGATACAACAAATACAACATGTATTCATCATGTCTCCTCCATCTCTTGATTTTGCTCATCTCTCTCCTCCCTCTCGATATCGCTTGCCTCTCTCCTCCTAATATGTAGTTAAATACAATAGTTTTTTTTATACAATTGTATTCATTTTGATACAAATCAATTGTATTCAGATAGTTATACTAGTATTTTGTACCAATTGTATTTTTATTTTGTATCAATTGTATTTGTGATACAACAAATACAACATGTATTCATCATGTCTCCTCCATCTCTTGATTTTGCTCATCTCTCTCCTCCCTCTCGATATCGCTTGCCTCTCTCCTCCTAATATGTAGTTAAATACAATAGTTTTTTTTATACAATTGTATTCATTTTGATACAAATCAATTCTATCAATTGTATATGTGATACAACCCGGTACAACGAATACAACTTGTATTCAACATCTCTCCTCTCTCTCTCAAATCTCGCTCGTCTCTTTCCCCCCTCTCCTAGTTTCGCTTACTCTATATTTCCCTTAACCTGTATTTATAATTCGTAATTAAGAAAACTATAGTTATAGATCTCTAATTAAGATCAAATTATTGTTATTTTTGAAAGTTTCCCTTATAAAATAATGAAGTGATAGAACGATTTATCAATTTTGTACATGTTAGTGATACATTGGCATGCTCATTCAAGGAAAAAGTCTATTTTTTACTTTCAAAACAATCATTCAGTCCATTCAAAATATGTGGATAATGTTATAATGGAGCTAGTAACATAACATGGGAGATAAATGGTCTCAAAATATTGATTTTGAAAAATAATCCATCGATACATTACATTTATTGCTTTGCTCGTCAATTGTAACTAACATTGTAGTTTAGGTTAAAAAACATTGTGACATTGAAGACTCTTTTTAATCATATCACTAATGTGTTAATACAATTGGAGGATCATTTAAACATAGAGATTTACGTCATCCTCAAGTTAAAAAGTTGAATTAATTACTTGAGTCCGGTGAAGTTCATATTCGATAACGATTAAATAAAAAATATAGACTTCAAATATCAAGTGATACTCTTGGGGGCAAATCTTATAGAGAGTCACTTAGTTATTTGCTATTGAAGTCAACTCTTTTTACCTGTTGCTACCACAATTGTGAAGTACAGAGGCAGATTCATGTGCACCTGATAATTTTTTAAAAAAATTCGTATATATATATGTATAGACAGTCTATAAAACGATAGTATATTTAATTGTGCACCCTTGTAATAAAAAAGCCATCTGAGATCACTGGTTGAAGTCTCCACTTTCAAGTACAACATGGTGGGTTCAAATCTCACAGAAGGTAGTATGTTTTGGCCTTTAAAATCATATTTTTCTTGAAAATCTACCTTTTTAAAAATTGTCTTTATTAACCACTCGTTTTTGCTACCTAATCTGTTGGCCCCACCCTTAACCTTACCCGATTCATTTTTAGTGGTGCCTCCCCTATCTTCAAATTATGGGTTCGCCTCTGGTGAAGTAAACATTTTCATTCATGAATTAAGCAGATTAAAAATGAAATGTGGGACAACATTGAAAATTCATATTTAAATGATTGTTTAGTTTGTTACCTATAGAGCATGATGTATTTATAAATGTAAGTAATAATGCAATCATTGATTTTTTTTTAGACTATGAAAACTCGCTCGTTGAGAACAATTGTAAACGAGTATTGCAATTTATAATATTATTAAAAAAATCATATATACTTTGTGTACTTTGCGAAACCAAAGTTCAAGATTGGTTTAATCGATGCATCTGCTTGACACCCATTAACTTCAAATCTTAAATCCTCCTCTAGATACAAATATGATGAGAATTTGACAATATATGAAAGATGCTCTCGGGAAAATAAAATTTTTTCTTTGACAGACTTAAGCAGTGTTACTTTTGAAACATCGTAAACTATCTTTTTCAATTCATCCCAAAAAAAAGTATATATAAAAAAAGAGAGAAAACAAAATAGCATAATGAAAAACTAAAAAGGTAAGCAAAATTTCTATTCACTCCCCTTGATAAACTTTGTATTAGTAATTTTTTTTTTTGAAGAATTTAAAACAAAGAGGGTGATGATGGGATGCCATTCAGAAATTTAAGTGGGGCTACGCATTATATCTTACACTATTATTTCGCCCGCAATGTGTTTTTCCCTCTTGTTTTTGTCCCTTTTTGTTGGTTTGGTCCCATTTTGCTTCCTACTTTACCGTTGCAATGACACAACAAGTACATACAAATTTAGAATTATGTATGACTTCCTATTTCCTTAGTTTTACTTGGCGCTTATCGATCGGTTTGGTTTGGTACGATTTTGAAGTTTATTGGTCTGATTTATTCATTATTGAGTTATAGACATGTAATATTGATTTATCGGTTATTGAACGTTATTGTTTCGATTATCGATTTAAATGTTCAGATTTGATAAAAAAAAATCTTTGAAATTAACTTAGGAAACAAGGTGACAAACCAAATGAACCATGCACATGAGTGACATATTACATCTTGCTCAAAAGTAAACACTGTCACATTGTAAACTAATTGAGTGTTTGAGATATGTAGAAATAAAAGTATGAAACTAAGCTCTAAGTCAATGACTATATATACCAAATGGTATAAATATAATATTTAATTTACTATCAAGTTATTGACTTATCGATTTATAACCTGTTAAGAAAAAACTCAAATCATTAAAAACCGATAACTCGATAATAAAAAAATTTAAAATCGTTACCAAAATTGCTAAATCAATAACTCATTATTAATAAACCAATAAATATTTTTTGATTCAAATTATCGATTTCAATTCGATTTTAAACCGCCCTAATTTTACTCATATAAATATTAAAAGTAAAAGAAGACACCGTCCATGTTATTATTGGAACAAATAAATATATATAGTTAGAAAGATATGGTGATCTTTTTAATCATCCCAAATTTGAGATGTATTTGGTTTAACTAATATGGATTTTGTCTAGACTTATTAAAGAAGATCAATTAAGGATTTGAAATTTAGGAGCTTCTATAGTGATTTTAAACTAATATATAATAATAATCGGATTTATAATTAAATAATTATAAATATTTAGTGTATATATTCTTAAATGTAAGTACAAGATGTGTAGATAAAAAATATTTGGTTCTATAAAATCAAAGACGAATCGTGAATTTTGAAAAGATGAATACATGACTATTACAAAGAAATAGATTGATGATATAAATTTAAGGAGATCAATTTTTAGGTTTGCAATTGAAGCCATTAGGCTTTTGAAATTATAGGTTTAATTTTTATTATTTTTGAAAAATAATACTATATATATATATATATATATATATATGTTGGGATCATGATCCCATTGACCATATGTGTTACCTCCTTCACTGCTATTAGTTTCAATATTTGGTGTAAATAGACAAAAGTTTATGGTGACAAAAGGAGAATGTAATTTTAATATGTCAAATCTTGAAAATTTTGAAAAAGTAAATCAAACAAAAATAGAAAGAAAAAAATAATCTTAAGTGAAATGCAAGAAGGGACATCGGACATTCTAGAAACAAAAAGAAAAAGTAGCAATATAACAAAATATTTGAACACCCAACCTTATTTAGAGAGATGCAACCAATAACATGCACTATACGATAAGTACTATTGGTTGTTTACACATTTATATATTTAAGTACTTTTAGTAAGATATAACCTTAATGAGGGAGTATGAGTGCACATGAATATCCCACCTAAATATGCCACTGCATGAAAGTACTCTAGATCTATTTTTATCATTAAAGGGAAAAATATTTTGTATTAAAATTTTCTTTATTCTAATAACTCGAATTCAAAATTTTTAATCAAGGTGAATTTATTCTATTATAACTTTGGTGATGCTCATTTTACTAAGATGACTTAATTAAGAGAGAAATAGGGAACTAAAAATGGTATTGGTAGTAATTAGTAAAGGGAAATGAGATAGGAAGAAAAATAGTGTGATTTATTATTTTAAACGATTAAACTAATTCTGGAGTTGGCATTTCAAAAATCACTATTTCAACGACATACTATAAACCAATCAGTAGTGTATTATTTACACGTCACCTTCCAAAAAATGGCTCTTAACTAAGGCTATGTTTGATATTTTCAATTATTTTATGTTTGATTGGTCAAAAATTTTAAAAAATATTTTCACAAAATGAGAAAAATCACTTTCTAGCGTAAGTAAGTACAACAAGTATTACAAGTGGTTCTTGAGGATGACTCAGTTGGTCTGGAGGTTGGTAAATACATTCAGATGACATGGGATCGATCCCCCTTCAATATAATGCCCTTTTGAATCGAGTCTGTCACATAATGTTTGTCTATTGCAGTTTACGTCCTCTGGCTAGTGGCTCCGGGTTATGAGTTATCCCACTACAACAAAATCAACTTTTAGCAGGTTTGCCTAGTGCAGTTTACGTCTCTGGCTATTGGCTCCGGGCTATGAGTTAACCCACCACAACAAAAATAACTTTTAGTGGCAATAAATATACACATTAATAAAGAGTGCTAAAGTCTTTACCGGTATTAGTTAATTGCAATTGAATCCAATTTCGATAAAGGCTTTAGGGACATTTACAAAGAGTGCTAATTGCCGCTAAAAATACATATTTAGCGGCAATTAACTATTGGCGTTAAAGATCATTTTTGATGTCGGATCCCGGGGTTCCAAATTATTTTATTGGAACACACCTTAAATGTTCGTTTAATTTTCGACCTTTGACACCATCATTGTAGATTTCTTATCATGTAACACAGAGTGGAAGCATAATAACTCAATTAACTATAGTAACTCATGCTTTGCTTTGTTTTGCTCTATTCATAGTAAAATTTTGATACAATGAATTACAACCTAAATATATTCTCTCATAATTATGCATTTTTGGCTTCTGCTCACTCGAGTTCACACTTTTGTTTTAGCCCAAAGTTGTCGACATTATCCTTAAAAAGGTAAAGAAAAATATAATAATAATGATAATGATTTTTTAATGTAATCATCAGTTAATGCATGTGCATAATGAAAGATATAGTAATACTGACCTCCTTCGTGGTTTATCATATTATGTTTAGAGAAAATCACATCATATAAAAATTTAAAACTCTATATTTACAAGTCATAATTTTTATTTTTGGAAAAAGGACAATTATACCCTCGAACTATCGTAAATGGTATGCAGATAACCTCCGTCATATTTTTGGGACATTGGTGCCCCTGCCGTCCCAAAATTAAAGCATATGTGCCCTTCACTCTAACGGAAGACTAAATAGGGACACGTGGCACAATATTATCCGTCGATATGATATTTAATAAATATCGGGTCGGTGGATAAGATTATGACACATGTATGTCCGTTAGTATAAAGGGTAGACATGCTCTTGTTTTTGGACGGCAGAGGCACAAATGTTCCAAAAGTTTGACGGAGGATATTTGCATACCATTTACGATAGTTCAAGGGTATATTTCTCCTTTTCCCCTTTTAGTTTTTACTATTTGTTAAATATTATTTCTTATTACAATGCATATCATATTGAGAGGGATTTAGGATCAAGATTAGTCCGAATTTGGGGATTTATATATTTACGGACTGATTTTTCAGTCTTTATGGTATGTTTACCACGATTTTAGGATTAAAATTAGAGATTTGTTTAATTGGCACGTAATTATATATAGTTACTCATACAATTTTCGTTATATCCTAAGCTAAAGGACTTGACGAACCACCTCAGAGGTTAGAAGAAGATTCTTGAAGACCACGACAATTCTTGCCGAAAATGGTATAGGGAAACAAGCAGGAAATATAGCCAATAAAGAGGTGAAATTCGTTCTTATATACGCACACTAACAAGTAGGGCATCTACAAATGAATTAGCGGTTACAACGAAAATGTACCCAGTTTTCCAACTTAGGTCAAACACGAGTAGATATATAAATGTTTTCGAATTAGGACCACCTTAGTGTAACCTGATTGGGTTCCAAATCAATCGTTCATTCAACCCTACTATTACTATCAGAGGACACATTCATCGACTGATAGAAATGGTTTTAAAGATTGTTATGAGTTCCAACCTGATAGCAGGTGGTTCATATGATGGTTGTATCTTGAATTCAGTCAATGACACATCTCTTGAAAAAGCGGTTGAACAATTATGAGCTGCTAGTTCATTGTTTAGAAAACTTTTTATGTACTAAAAGAATAGGATGCTAGTGACATAAATTCAGTAACTAAACAACAAAATTTATTGTTAATCTTACTTAGTGATGGATTAACTATAGATTATCAAGAAAAAATCAATAGCAACAAGTGATTTAGTGACAAAATACATATCTAATTTCAAATTTTTAAGTGTTTACACAACTTTCAATTGTGATCTGGTCAAGAATCTTCTCAACGTTGCAAGGATAATTGGCTTCTTTTTCTGTGACTATATATTATCTTTTGACTACCAGAAAACAAAGCTGGATGGGATTGGCCAAATCCCCTAAGATGGGAAAATATAAAAATAAAATTCTACCATAAAAAAATGCGGTGTAGTGGATGAAGCTGATTCTTCCTTAATTAAAAGTTTCGGATTCGAGCTCTAAATATGAAAAAATCTTTGATAGAAAGCATTTTTCCCCAAATGAAGCCATACACGACATAAATCTAAAATTGTCAGACTTCAAATATGGGTAGTGGACACCAAATTGTGGACAAAGAAGTGTGACACTCTGACTCGTGTTAAATAGTGGGGGCCTAAAACACACTTTGCACATTGCAGTGGATCTCCCGTACCTTGATGTATTTTCATATCTTCCAAGTAATTAAAATTTGTACAAATTTGGAATTTAGTTGAATATAAGTTGAAATGCAAAAAAGCAATTGTTTTTGTTCATGTTTAAAAAGATATACCTTTTTTACTTTCTATAACAAAAGCAGTAATAAACATTTATGTAACTTCAAAACTTCACTTTATTTTAATTTATACACGCACTCAAGTGAATTAGTCAACATCAGGTTTTAATTTTCGAAAACAATATTTCGTGGTATACAACTTTACAAGTGTATAGAAAACAAAAAAAAAAGAAAAAGAAATAAACTAGTCACTACTTAACTTTTGACAATTCATTGTTTAAATCATCTCAATTCACTTAACTTTTGGATAGAATTGGACAATGACTCGTTTATACATTCAATCTATTTTGATCTGTCCAAAGTCACTCAAATCATTTATTGTCATCCCAACAAAGGAAATAACAAAGTGATATGCCTCTTTAGAAGATATGGAGATCAAACATTTGTTCGATACGTTCTTTTCGGTCTTATAACATATGTCCAATTAGGGTATTAATTTTTTTCAATATTTCCCATTTAACCATTAAATAACTCCAATAGTTTTTAGCACTAGAGTACTAGAATGCCATTTTTCAATGTCATTGTTTTAATATGTCTCAAATCTTGGAGACACTTTGGTTGTTTTCAAGCAACTAGTAATAGTGACTTAACAATGATTCTAAGAACAAAAACTAGACAAATTCTAGTACTCCATCCACATGGAATATACAAAGTGTGTGATATCTCAGTCATGCAAAATTAAATTTTGGGCCAAATTTAGGCCCACAAAAACTTCTTAATGATACATGGTGTACTGTGTGGTCCATGAGGTCATCTGACTGTGAAAATGACTGGTTTTGAGTCCAAACTTGTAATGTTGTAATGACAATGGTTTGGACTTTTGTACTTGTTGGAGGAGGAAGATTATTAAGAATTATTTTTCACCATATAATGACATGGGATCCCTAATTACTGATTTTATACACACTTTCAAATAGATACTCAATATAATAAGAGTTCATTTGGTATAAGGGATAAAAATAATAGATTCTGAATAAATATAAGACTATTTTATTATTTTATGTTTAATTTGAGGTAATAATTGGTGTTGAGGTTATTTATCAAGCAAGTTCAGTCCAATATCTTTGAGTGATCTAGTTTACAAAATGTGTACATAATGTATAAGTTGTGTATACTTATACTAAATATATATACATATAATATACATACATCTACTTAATCAAAGCATATATTGTGTATATTTCAATCATTCTTGTACATATTTTGTAAACTAGTTGATCGAATTGAATATTTGGTAAGTATCCCTTATTTATCCCATATATATTTATACAAACACACACATACACACAAAAGATAACAAAATATATTTATGGGCCCAATATTACAATCTTAAATATATTTATAGGTATTTAATTAGTTTTTCGGAAAAAATAAATTACCATCAATATTTTCAAATAAACACGTTAGGAAATGATAAAAACATTCTACAATGATATTTATAAAATCAAACAATAACTTATAGTAACTAATTTAAGTTGTCGTAATTAACAATAGAATATTACATGCTCCGATGCATATTTTTCACATCATGGAAAAATACACACATTTGAATTAAACAATTAATTTAATTGTATCCTTCTTCAACTTTATCTGAAAATTATTCAATAGATCAAAATTATAAGTGTCAGTATATTAATAATTTTCATAAAACCGTACGAAGCAACAAAGTCTAATGATTTATTTATAGATTAATTTTGAGTATGCTTAAATTCGTTCAATATGTGTTTAACAAACAAAATAACGATGTACTTGATGAAAATTAGAATAAATTATATCATCCCTTAAAAAGAGATAAAAGGATAATTTTTTTTATGACTTTATGTTTTGTCTTATATACATCAAAATTAGGTGAACAATTTAGTATAGTAAGGCATTTTTTTTTCTAAAGTAATTTTTATACATGGTGAATGACCTCAAATAAAGAGAAATAAAAGACATTAGCAAAATTTAACATAATATACATTGCAGTAATTTAACACGAGGTAGTTAATACAACAATTTATATAAGTTGTTTAACATGATTTTAAGTTTTAACTGATGATAAAATAAAATACAAACTTTATGTCTTCCTAAATTATATATATTAAATCTTTATAATGATATGTGTTATGTGAAGTTTTGGGATCATAGAAAAAAAAGAAGAAAAAAAAACAAAACTATAATTTTATTTTATGAATTTTATTTTTCAAATAAGTTGTAATAAGATCGCTCCTTGATTGCGTATAGTTCCATGATGAAATAATATAAAAATTGTAAAGATAAAGTCTAAAAAGAATCATTGATAATTGAAAAATATTCATTGAATAATGAATACAAATCATACATAGTAAATGAATTTTTGTAACATACATTATTAATGTAAAATTGTCAAGTCACAATTTTTATTGCATATGTTTTATTTTTCAGATTGTAAATATTTTTGTAAGATTTATCTGTAACTCTCTTTATATAATATTTATTATTCTAATATATTAAATTTATGTAAGTAGTGTATAAATTACAATCTCCTAATACGGATACATATTTCTATTTAGGTTAATTTTCGAGCTTACATGTTATTTGCGGCTTATAAATGAAAGTTAAATCCCCTCGAGGTCAACAAATTGTGTATCTTCATGATGACGAAAAGCAATTTGAAGGATATTTTGAGTAATAATGTGGTGACGAAAACCACGAATAATGAAGTGCTTGAAGAATCCATGAATATGGTGTTGATTAAATGCGATAGGGTATTATAGACAGTGAAATTTTATTGATAAATCCATATTAAATTTTGGATTAATCCATAAATTCATGATATTGACCAAGTCAAATTAGTGGTTAATAAAGTCGGATTAATAATCAAGTCAAAATATATGACTTAAATAAAGTTCAAATTACATTTGGGTCAGTCCATTAAGTTGACAATACGAGCCCAACTCATACTCGTCAAGCCCAAGGTCCTCTAAAATTATTTGAAGACCGAAATACCCCCAAAACCCTAGCTCACAACTATATAAAGGGGTTTTCTAAGACCAAACGAAAAGGGAAAAAGAAGAACAAACACACGGAAATACATAGATAATCCTTACTCTTCAGTGGTGATCTGCAAGTCTTTCGCGTACAAAGAAGTCTTCACTCCAAGTGTTGAGCCGCAAGTATTCATCAAGTCAAGAAAAATTGTGAAGAGAAAAATCAGGGGATTACATATCTTTTTTTAAAGATTTTATAAAGATAGTAACCTTCGCATAAATTCAAATTCAAATTCAAATACTCTTGTTTGCTTACTATTTTCCTTTCCTGTTTCTTGTATTTCAGGAACAAAACTTTAGGCGCATAAAAATTGGCATGCCCAGTGGGACAATCTTTACCTCTCATCTCTTCTCTTCAAAAAATCAAAGTTCAAGAACTCCGAGATAACTTCCAAGAAGATCAACTCAAAATCTGCATCTGCATTCATATTTACATTCGTATCCGCATCTGTATCTACATCCGCAAAAACTGATGGATCCAAATTCTACATTGCTATGGGAAAAATCATTGACGCTAGCGTGGGAAGCATGAGACATGTCATAAGGAACCAAGCCAAATTTCTAGGGCAACAAGCCTTACGAGTGCCGTCTGAATCTTCAATTGTCTTTGGTTCGTCTCTAAAAGGTGTGAAGTCTCCCACAAATTCCACAAAAGAAGACATCGCCGAAATGGTTGAGAGGATTCTTGCTCAATTGAGATTATCTACGTCCAAAAATCTCTTCACTTTAGCCGACAACGATGTCTTAAGCACTGGATCTACTCCGCATATCATATTTGGAAAAAATGATGTTATTCTCCACCATCTACGATAGTGATGCAAGTGATGGTGATCGAAACTTCCACCATAGAAGAACAACTTGCAAATTTGACGAAAACAGTTGAAGACCTATCAAAGTACATCAAAGGTCAAGACGTCCAAATTACCAAGTTGACAAACATGATAGATAATATGGAGGAAAGAGAATCCACTCAATTAAGTGAAAATCTTCATGAAACGCAAGAGAAAAGAGAGTACTTCGCAAGACAAGAAATAACCATCAAAGAGTTTCAAGTGTATGTCGAAGATCTAATTCCCGTTGATAAATTGAATGACTTCATCAAAGAGGCTATCAAAAATAAATCCGAGTCCACGTTCAAGTCTACTCTTACATATGTAAATCTGTATTCTCAAATAATTGATAACCTAAAGATACATGTTGGCTATCAACCTCCTAAGTTGCAGCAATGCAACAACAATGGAAATTTGAAACATGTAGCACACTTTGTAGAAACTTGCAATAATGATGGAACATATGATGATTATCTTGTTAAGCAGTTTGTTAGATCTCTCATAGAAATTGCTTTCTAATGATACATGGATCTTGAATCTAGTTCCATCGATAGTTGAGAGTAAATGGAGCAACAATTCCTTAAAGCGTTTTTATAGCACAAGGCGTGTTGTGGGCATGACAAAGATTGCAAATGCCCATCAAAAGAATGATGAGCAAGCCATTGACTTCATAAATCGTTGGAGGAACTTGAGTCTTAACTACAAAGATCGCCTTAGTGAAACTTCTTGGATCGAAATATGCATCCAAGGTATGCATTGGGGTCTTCGTTACATATTGCAAGGCATAAAACGTAAAACCTTTGAAGAACTGGCAACTCATGCTCATGATATGGAGCTGAGTATAACTTCAAATGGAGATCAAGAGTTGTCCAACTTCGAACCTTATGAAGAAAATGTAATTGACATTGAGTATGAGGACAAACTTTCATCCAAAATCAAAATTGAAGAGTCTATGTAAGTTGATATGCTCCTAGACATACAAACTTAAACTGCAAGTCATAATGCTCATCGACACACGAGCTTAATATGCATGTCATGAATCTTAACAAATTCGAGCTAAGTTATCAAGTTTTGAACTCCTCAAATTTGAGCTAAGTTTTCAAATCATAATGCTCATTGACACACGAGCCTAAAATGCATGTCATGAAGCTCATCAAATTCAAGATAATTTTCCAAGTTATGAGCTCCTTAAATTTGAGCTAAGTCTTCAAAAAATACTCCTCGACGTAATGAGTCTAAACTGTATGTCATGAAACTCATCAAATTCGAGCTAAATCATCATGTCATAAAGCTCATCAAATTCAAGCTAAATCTGCATGTCGTAAAACTCATCAAATTCTAGCTAAGTTTTCAAGTCATGAAGCTTCTCAAATTCAAGCAGAATCTTCAAGTTTTAAAGCTCAACTAATTCAAGCAAAAAATCTTAAAGTCAAAATGTTCCTCGACCCATGAGCCTAGAATGCATGCCTTAAAGTTTATCAAAATTCTAGCAGAATCTTTAAGTTTCAAAGTTCATCAATTTGAGAAAAATCTTCAAGTTAAAATACTCCTCGATGCACGAGTCTAAAATGCATGTCATGAAGCTCATCAAATTCGAGTTAAGTCTTCAAGTCATGAAGCTTCTCAAATTTGAGCAGAATCAAGTTTCAAAACTCTTCAAATTCGAGCAAAATCTTCAAATCGAAATGCTCTTCGACACATAAACTTAAAATGCATGTTATAAAGTTCATCTAATTCGAGCAAAATCTTCAAGTTAAAATGCTTCTCGACGCACGAGTCTAAAATGCATATCATGAAACTCATCAAATTCAAGCTAAGTCTCAAGTTTTGAAGCTCTTCAAACTTGAGCCAAGTTTTCAAATCATGATGCTTCTCAAATTCGAGCGAAGTCTTCAAGTCACAAAAACTCCATGAAAATGTATTAGCAGTAACCTTAAATCTTAAAGTTGTTACTCTTAGCCTTCATGAGTTTAAATCTATATGGTCCAAAAAAATTCAATAGGTTGAAAACCTTGAATTAGGTGGCCTAGACAAATTAGAAAAAAAAACTCACATGTTTTGCATTAAAGTGTAAAGTAAGTATATTTTATTGCTTCAAAATTGCAAGAGTTTTTACACATAAAAAATCATAAGGAAGGGATGAATAAAAATGGACATATTATCCTATGCAAAAGTCTAAGTAGAAAAAATCAAACGTCAAGAAATGGTTCATCAACTCGTCTTGGATGTCTTTATGTTTGTCAACTCGTCTTGGATGTCTTTACAAAGTTTGCATCACATTTTCATCAAACAACATCACTTCAAATATTTTTATGCATTGATGTAGCCATAAGCGAGCCTCTATCTTTGGCATATGGGCATATGTTGAAGTCTGATTTGTGGAGTTGATCATGTGACAAGTAGTTGCTCTCCAAAACTAGGACAAAATACACCAAAATCTCTCTCTCCAAAGCGAAAACTACAGAGGAATAGGTACAAAGTGTGATTCGTCGCTAAGCTTCAATTTAGAGGAAGATACACCAAGTGTTGTTCTTACCAAAACCTTAATTATGAAAGAAGATGCACTAAGTGTGGTTCGTCGCTAAAGTCGCCAATGCAAAATAAAATGCATCAAGTATAATTTGTTGTCAAAGCTGCAACTACAAAATAAATAAAGATGTTTTATGTATTTTCTTCATTAAATCCGAAATTCTAAAAGAAGATGCACCACGTGTGGTTCATCATCAAAGCCACAATTATAGAAGAAGATGTACTAGGTGTGGTTCGTCGCTAAAGCCGCAATTACAAACGAAGATGCACCAAGTGTGGTCCATTATAAAAGTCACAACTACAAAAGAAAATGCATCATGTGTGACTCATTATCAAAGTCGTAACTGCAAAAGAAGATGCACTAAATGTTGTTCATCATCAAAGTTGCAACTGCAAAGGAAGATGTATCATGAGTGGTTCGTCATCAAAGCTACGATTGTATAAGAAGATGCACTAAGTGTGGTTTGTTACTAAAATCGCAATTGCAAAAGAAAATGCACCAAGTGTTCATTGTCAAAGCCGCAGTTACAAAAGAAAATGTATGGAGTGTGGTTCGTCTCCACCAAAGTCACAATCGCTAAAATATTGCACCAAGTATGGTTCGCCATCAAAGTCGCAACTACAAAAAAAGATGCATCATATGTGGTTCGTCAACAAAGTCGCAACTGAAAAAGAAGATGTAGTCAATGTGGTTCATCCTCAAAGTCTCAATTGCAAAATAAGTTCATCGCCAAAATCACAACTGTATAACAAGATGCATCATGTGTGATTCGTCATCAAAGCTGCGATTGTAGAAGAAGATGCACTAAGTGTGGTTTCTTACTAAAGCCGCAATTGTAAAATAAAATGCATCAAGTGTAGTTCATCGTCAAAGCTGCAGTTACAAAAGAAGATTCACAAAGTGTGATTCGTCTCCACCAATGCCACAATCGCTAAAATATTGCACCAAGTATGATTCCTCGTCAAAATCGTAACTACAAACAAAGATGCACCAAGTGGCTCCTCGTCAATTATGAATTACCCCTCACTTTTTTTTTAGGTATGATATTGAGACTGCTTGCGGTCCATTGTCAACCTACAAAAAAAAGGGAAAGTGACGTGTCTCACGGTGCCAATTGCACGAAGCCTCAAATCGACATGGTGAAAATTGTGGCATATGCTCTTGCGCTCGTCATGATGAATATGGTGTTATTGAATTAAGATTTTTGTGTTCTCTCTCCATGTTGATGATGACAAAATTCTCAATAAATACGGAAATTTATATGCGGCTCTTCGACGAAGATGTAGAGAAGTGAACTTATGAATATTGTCCAAAATCAATTGAATCACTAATTTCAGAAATATCAATTTTGGTGAATTCATAAGAACTTTGACTTTGATATTTGGATATGTTGTAGCTTTGATATCTAGTTTATATATAATTAAGTCACTCGTCATTTAGAATCTCCTACACCAAAATAGGGAAATTTTGGTGAGACTGCATAGAGCTGTAAAAAAGAAGAAGACACATTTGATATTAAACTTCAAAAATTAATTCTCATCAATTGAGAAGGGTTTTGATTTCGAATTTCAGATATGTGGTAGCTCTGTGAGTCTAGTGTGTGGAAAATCAAACGAATCATGATTTTGACGTTTCTACAAGAAGTCATGAATTTTCTACCGCATGTGTGTTATGCTAAAAAAAGTGACGAAAATTGAGTTTGATATGCCACAAGTTGATAATCAACTATTGTAAGAGCATGAATATTTATAGAAATCAAAAGTACATATATTTGAAAAACAATTATGGTAAATTTTCTTAGGACCAAATTATGGTAAGTTTCTATAGGAATCAAGTTATGGAAAATTCCATTGGAATCAAGTTATGAAAAATTTCTATTGGAATCAAATATGGAAAGTTTTGAAAAACTCCATAAGAATATATATATATATATATATATATATATATACTTCACGAATACTTCAAGTCTGTTCTTTAAAGGTTCAACAAGTTGAACACCGCAACAAGCCTCGAAACAATGGGCATTTGTTGGCAATGAAATTTTATTGATATCCATATTAAATTTTGGATTAATCCATAAATTCATGATATATTGACCAAGTCAAATTAGTGGTTAATAAAGTCTGATTAATATTTAAGTCAAAATATATGACTTAAATAAGTCCAAATTACATTTGGGTCAGTCTATTAAGTTGAGAATTCGAGCCCCTCTCATGCTCTTCAAGCCCAACGACCTCTAAAATTATTTGAAGACTGAAATACCCCCAAAACCCTAGCTCATAACTTTATAAAGGGGTCTTCATAAGACCAAAGTGTAAGATCCCGTACTTTTTCTCTAATCCTGCATAAAATATGTGGCGTAGTATGGCATGGTTATATGAGGTGTATATGACTTTGTATCGTACATTGGAGATTAAGATTGCAAGTAGGTGGCAATATCAAGGAACTAAACTAAAGTTTTAGGTCAAAGGGACCCCTCAAACAAAGTTCATGATAAAAGAAATGGCTCGGGTAGAACTTCGCCCGTTTGAAAGGTTTAACTTGTCCCATACCTTGTGGATAAGCCTATGAGTGTAAAACATGCTAAGAATAGTGTGTTATGAGGTATTATAATAGCACAAGGGTCGTATGTTAAGTTTGGAAGTCAAGAAAATTAGTGAAACTAAAGTCGGCAAAAGTTATCGAAGTTTCTCCAATAATATTTTCTTAACTTTGGGTCAAATGTCTTGGATGTTTTCTCTCAGTGTCTTGGTTTTTTGAAATATTTTTTATAAATTATCTAGGAACCAAGTTAGGAACTAAATAAGTCACCTTAAACTTGTTATGAATATCAACAAGGCTAGGTTATCCTTCTTAAATTCGAATAAACTTTTCAAGCTTATTTGGAAGAGCATATCAAGTTCCATGAGATTGTTATATGTTATACGAAAGTTATTATGGGGTTATGAGAACAAGACTACAAACGGGCCAAGATTGGCAACATGACAACAGTAACTCATAGGTGTTATAAATCCATGACATGACATGCTATGCATTCTATTCCCGAGCTATAATCGGGAGGTATGGGCCTATTGCCTATATTTATACGTATGTGACCACATGGCCATAAGTTGGCGAATATGATGCCGGTTCGCTATCGGAAAGACACCACCATTGCTAGTATTTGGTTGGGTATGTCATGCTATTTGCATATATATATATATATATGTATGTATTCACGACATACGATTATACGAGCATACCATGCATATTTAAGTAGTAGGGGGCTAAAGGTTAGCCATGGAGATTATTTGGGTTTCAGTTTCAGGTGGTATCGCTATTACCCTTTTACAGTAAATGTTTATGATTTTACTTTTCACTTTACATACTAGTATATTTTTATTCGTACTGACGTCCCTTTGCCTGGGGACGCTGCTTTTTGTTTTATGCGAGCAGGTACATGCAGGGACTCTAATCGACCCACCCGCTAGGATTCAGGTTCAGCTGTGAGTTGGTAAGCTCCATCTTATCCTGGGGCTATCAGAGGATGTTTTCTTTTGTTGTACAGTTTGGGTATAGTTGGGTCCTTGTCCCGACAATGCTTATGTCACTCATAGAGGATATTGTGGACATAATATTCTTGGTTTTCTTTTTGTATGTTTCAACCTCCAGCCAATAGTCTTGACATGTATATATAGGTGTGTGTGTAAGTAAGTATGTTTTCGGTAGTGGCCTCGTCGGCTAGATAGTACATCTTTATTTTTTTTCGATTTGTTTACCATTGTTTGTATGGTTATTCTCTTTCAGGTCATGACCTCTGGGTCCAGGCTTCACTTTTTAGAGGTTGTGCTGCCCAATCTTTTTGCTTCACAAGTTTGGTTTAGCTAGTATGTTTCTGTGGGTAACTCGATGTATTAGGGTATCGAGTGCTAGTTACCCCCTATTTCGGGGCGTGACACAAAAGAAAAGGGAAAAAGAAGAATAAACACACAAAAATACATAGAGAATCCTTCCTCTTTAGTGGTGATGTGCAATTCTTTCGCATACAAAGAAGTCTTCGCTCCAAGTGTTGAGCCGCAAGTATTCATCAAGTCAAGAACAATTGTGAAGAGAAGAATTAGTGGATTACAAATCTTTTCTTAAAGATTTTATAAAGATTGTAACCTTCGCATAAATTCAAATTCAAATACTCTTATTTGCTTGTTATTTTCCTTTCCTATTTCTTGTATTTCAGGAACGAAACCTTAGATGCATACATGTATTAGGGTATATTATACTACTAACAATGTTGAATATGTACATAAGTCACTTGAAAATGAGACACTTGTAATCATTGAAAAATATTGGAGAACAAGGATATTAAGATGAGAAATAAGTATTCAAAATTGAAGAAATCAATGCATAAAACTGGTGGAAAAGTGATAAAAGGGCTCTAAAAGAGCCGGATTATCGAATCCAAAGGACTTTTCCATTAACTATTTTACTAAATTATACTAGTCTAATTATTTATTAAAGTGTGTCAAAAGAGTTTAATTTATATTTAACTACTAAGAATGCAAGAATCAAATAATAAAATTACTTAGAATGGTTGAAATATTTCAGGATTCCAGCATACATGAGGTTTCATGTATCGCATCTCATATATGAATTAACCACAGTTATCAATTACTTGTAATGACCCGAACCGTCGTTATTTAGTAGAAACAAAAATCCAAAAATATTCTGGGCCACTGTCCGCCAGGGCAGGACAGATGCCGCTAGGGCGGCGGTGACAAGGGGGAATAAGTTGGCGCCAAAGTGGGATAGGCGAGATTGAATGTAAATAACGCAAAATCCTCTTTGCTCCTTCTTCCTAAAATACCTAAATTAGTCGTAAAACACCCTAGAATCCCCAAAAAACTGTTGCAAGCTTGGGAAAAAGGGAGGGAGAGATTTCTAGCGTGAAGATGTCGATGGATTGCGGATTTCCGATCAAGATCATCGTCACGAATCTCGAAAATAAGAATCAAAGACCAACACTCCGTGCAGCTACTTGGCTCCCTGGTAGGATAGGTTTTATGAATTAAGTAGTATAAATATGTGCCCACTGCGTAATATTTGTAAATCAATGGTAGGAATTATGCGTAGACCTTTGTGCACCGAACGAATTATGATTTAAAACCTAGGAAGAAGCCTTAGATGATGAACTAGGGCTAAGTATGGCCAAATTTATGTTTATATGATATACATTGATGAGTAGTTCTTTGGGATGGTGGTGATTCTATGATTGTGAGTTGTGGGTTTGTTCTTGCTTTATTATAATACATGCATGTATTTGAACGAAACTTGTTGATCACACCTAATGCGAATAAGTATGAACAAAGAATTATATGCTATGAATCACTTCTTACTTTATGATTGTGATAATATACATTGTGATTGTGATTGTGGATCGGGTGTTGCGTTTCGACACACTAACTTGGATCGGTTGCTACATTCCGGCATAAATATGGGATCGGTTGTCACGTTCCTGCATAATCTTTGATCGGGTACAAAGTTTTGATATGCTAACCGTTTGGGTTTGGGTTCCATGAGAGGACCAATGATTTGATATAACTGTGGTGATTGAGAATTGTGAAATTGAACGTGGTTCGTAATGATAAATGATATTGTAAATCCCCGGAGTGGTCGTGTAGTTATGAGGATTTATCTCTGATTGTTCTTGGTGTAGGGTGAATTTGTTGCGTATGTGGTTGTTGGATGAATTGGGGAGGTCAAGGGTTCAGGGGTCGTAAAGGTTGGAAGCAAGGGCGGTCCATATGTTGCAAGGGTGAGAAGTAGAGATAGTGTACGTGATGTAAATGCTTAGGTGGGTTCCACTTGGAGAAAAGGATTTGTGTTTAGTGGTTAGGAAGTTTGACGTAATGTACTAGGTGTCCATGACTTGGTAATATGAAGAGGAGGTAAGGGTGTGACATGAGCAGTTAGTGGAATGCTTGTAGTCGTATTTGGGGACTTTTCTATGTGTTAGAATGGCTAGGCTATGACCAAGAACCTTGTAAGTAGGTTGACCGAGAAGGTGGTTAGTAGTTAGAGTACTAGTGTGATTTGGGGGTACTTCGAGAGAGGGTAAAGGTGGAGAAGCGATGGGTGCTATGGCATGTTTTTTCTAGTTGGTTTCTTGTATTATGCGTTGGGCGTCGGGTTGACCGATGATGCCTACCAGTACGTGTATTTGTACTGATACTACTATTGCTATGTCTTTTGACATAGTCTGGATGCAGGTTGGTGATGTTTCATTAGGTGAAGACGAAGAAATTCTCCAGCAGCTTCTATCTTTCCATCCGCATGGTGGGAGCTATGTCTTTTATTTATCACGTTAGACTAGATCCTCGGGGGTGTTAATTACTTTGCAAGTCGATCTTAACCAAAATTGTGTTAAAGGTTCTTATTAATAAAATTTCGTTAGTATATTTTATTTCCGTTTTATTTAATTTTTCGCATGTTTTAACTTTTGGGATAAGAGGGTTCTTTTATTTAGGTGTTAGAGTAGGTGCCCGCATGGCTCGGTGGATCGGGTCGTGACATTACTATTTACACAGTTGATTTTTTGATCATGGTCTCCTGATCGACCTCTAATCGCCTACTCCAATTGACTGTCTAACTACATCGTTAAGCGGGGATAAACAAACTCAATTGGCGAGCATTTATATTTCATCCTATTTTGTAACCAAGCTCGGTGTTCGTCCGGGTGTCAATCCTGAACACTAATCTGAACAATTGATATACAAGAGAGATCGAGCTCTTTGTATTCTTTGGTCTATATACATCTTCTTCTACCGAGTCCAAGAATAGACAATATATTTATCTCTATAGTGATCAAGCATGAAATACTATAACAAGAATACAAAAGTAAATTAAGCGATAATCAATCATTAATTCAAAACAATCAATGTTCAACAATTACCCGTAGCTACGAACAAGTGTCTTTAGCTAATGTCTAAGAAAATAAGAAGAAGAAACGAACCCTAAAAAATATTGACTTTCTTTATACTTGATACCCTATAATTGATGAATCAATAATAATTATTACTATGAAATATTTATAGATGTAAAAAACTTCAAATAAATAATTGAGTCCAAAAAATATTAGAAGCCCAAAACCTAAAGGAGTTATATTTCATGTAAATAGTGCGTGCTTCCGTAAAAATTCCACCGCCACATAATTTCCTGCCCCTTCTTCATGCTGCCACGTGGCAAATTTGCAATTCAGTTGCATTTTTAACTTCGAATCTGCACTTTGCCCGATATACATATTTTATATTATTATATTTAATTTAATCTATTAAGTTGTCTGTTTGATTTTCTTCTATAATCTTTCATCTTTAATTTATTTTAGCTTCAAACTTCTTTATTTTTACACCAATTTATTCATACAAATAAAATATACTATTAAGCACAATATATCATAAAATTCATGCTAAAAAGGGATAAATATAAATAATAAATGTGAGGTAAATAATGATTAAAAATATATATTATTGGCCTCACATTATTAAAGGGTGTCAAAATATAAAGAAGCAAAATTGCATAGAAGTCAAGGAGTGTCAAAATTGCATATATGTGACTTTTCCTATAATTGTGACTTTTTCGATGAGTTGTGACTTTTCCTATAATTGTGACTTTTTTCAAAGGGTTGTAATTTTTCGATGAGTTGTGACTTTTCCAAAGAGTTGTGAATTTTTCAAAGAGTTGTGACTTTTTCAATAAGTTGTGACTTTTCCAAAGGGTTGTGACTTCTCGGAAAGGTCAAAACTTTTTAGATAAGACACAAAAAACTCGTGTTCATACTACCCTTTGTTGACTATAAATAGAGGGGCTTCCTCTCAGTTTTCAACCACAATTTTTTTTTAATCTTCTACTCTTCTTCTTATTGCATTTTAAATTTTTTTGTGTGACTTATTGTTGTTGAGTGAGTTCGAAGTTTAGCGGAATATGAGGTACCACTATTCTGATGAAGTACATTGTTCTATCCTAAGAGGGTATATTCCATAACCTCGAGTATTTGAGGAATTTTTTTTTGTTGATATAAAAATTATTTTTCTATTTAATATATACATTAGTATGTAATGTTCCAATATATGAAGTTAACATGATGTAGTCTAAATTTATTTGTTTTTGTTAACAATTTCTCTTGTAATGTAGATATATGCTTCTGGATATCTTTTTTCAAAATTTAGAAAATTGTCACGATTTATTTTTTTGATGCTCAAGACAAATGAATGACTTTATTTATCAATGCTATTTATGTGATTTAGATTGTCAGGAAGTTTCCTTCAAAATAGTTATTACTATATAAACATTTCCATTTTGTTTTACTTATTTACTATTTCTTAATATTTCAGTATTTTAGACGAAGAATAGTTTATATGACTTGTAATAACGCCAGTTGAAGTTTGTATTAGTTTAATTTTTATTATTTATTTGATAACTAATTTTAATGAGATAACTATTTTCATTAATGTAAATATATATTTATATTTGGGTAGGTATTTGTATTTAAATTAGAGTATTATGTATTTCACAAATGTATTATCAAGTTAACAAGATCTTCTAACTTAAAAATATATTGTTTTAAAATGTTCCGAGTTCTTTTTTTTTTTAACACAACAAATGTGAAAATATATGAATCATTTAAAATTTATCATTTACAAAATAAATTTTATATTCAGTAATATGGAATAAACATTTACATTTTGTCCCTACTCTAAATTAAAAGTAACTATAAAAAAAATAGTAACATTAATTAAAAGTCCTATTTATTTATGTAAGTATAAAATTTATTAGAAATTCAGCTATTTGTAACGACCTGTTCTCGTCGTTAGGGAAAAGGCAATGGGGAAAGAATTTGGGCCAGAAAACTTTTGGGTAGTAACTTGGGAATTCCTAGCTTAGTCCAGATTTGGAAGAAATCTGAGTCAGTTAGGTCTAGGAAAATATGGTAATGCATGGGGGATCTAATTATGAATTTGATCAATTGAGTAAATAGCTAAGACGTTAAGGAATCGTACGACTTTATAGAATCGAATTCGGGCGAGTAGAACTCCCGAAACCGACCTTAGCGTGAACATGTAGTTTTTGAATGTTATGGGTTGAAGGTGTGTTTTGAAACTCTAATTCTGACATTTTGTCTCTGTGTAAGCCGCCAGGGCGGGGCTGCTGTGGCGGGATGGGGTCCGCCGTAGTGGCCCAGTCACAACTTAAGTCGGGATTAAGCCCCAAAAATGTTATTTTCTGCAAGTTTCATTCTTGAGAGCTAAGAGACGACCCAGGGATATTTCTTGAAGGTTTTCCACCTCTTCTAGCACTAAAGGTAAAGATTTTACTCCCCTAATCCATTTTTTGGTTCGTAGAATTTAGATTCTTGGGTAATTATCATTGGGTGAGGGTTTTGATATGAAGTTAATGGTGGAAAAAGCCCTAAATTGGGGATTGGGATCATGGTTGGTCTTGGGTTATTGGATTTGCTATAATCTGGATAATTAGACCTTAAATTATTGATCCTTGCTTATATTAATTATTTGTAGACCTAGAACAAGCGGAAAGAATTCGGAAAGGGAAGATTCAAGTGCCTTAGGGGAATTCAAGCTTGGTTTCGAGGTAGGTGATGGTTTGATTTCATGTTTGTGTAATGTATGTTTGTAATTGCTTCATTGTAATGCATGGATGTATGTGAATGAAAACACTATTGATCCAACCAAATGAATTGAGCATGAGTGAAAAAATGTATGCCATGATTCAACACTTGATATGATTATGAGTGTGATTGTGATTGTGGTTGTGTTGAATAGATCGGGTGTCACGTTCCGACACACTAACTGGGATCGGATGTCACGTTTCGACACTTATATTGGAGCGGGTGTCACGTTCTGACACACTAATTAGGATCGGATGTCAAATTCCGACACACTAATAGTTTGGGTATAGATTCCATGAGAGGACCATTGAATTGTCATATCTACTTGCTATTGAGAATGTGTAATTGTACATTGCTCCTGAAATAGTAACCAATGTGTATATCTGTTTTGTACATGTCATGTTTACTATGTTGGGACTGCTTATATATGTTTCGCTTACTGGAATAGCCGCGTGATCCTACCAATACACTGTGGTTGTGTACTGATACTCCACTTGCTCGTTCTTTGTTGAGTACAGGGCATCTTTAGGCGGCTATTGATAGACCTCAGCTAGGAGATCAGTGATCGAGATCGGATTTCAAGGGTGAGCCAATTCTTTCAGCCTACCATGGAGTCCTTCTTATTGTTTAGTCCATTTTCTTTGGACTTAGACTATTTAGTTATTTCTTATGTTAGTTGGGGTTGTACCCTTTTTTCTTAGACTTGTTGCACTTTAGATGTTTTGGTACAATGACTTTCAGGTCTGAAGGTTAGACTTCCGTGTTAGTTTTGTTAGTTAATTATTTTAAACCTTTGGAGTTTATGGGAACTCTATATAATTTCTGCATTTAAACCTGCTTACATATCATTAAACGCTTAGTTTTTCGTTAACTTGGCTAGAGGGGTTGTAGTAATGGTTCTCCCACCAGAGGGTTAGTGTGGGTGCCAATCACGACGGTCTGGGTCGTGACACTATTGCACATTAATTCTTTAGTTATAACATTATAAATTCTGTTAGTTATTACTAATTATTGCAAACGTGATTCACACTCTTTTATGTTCTTAGTTATAATATTATGAATTCCATAGTTATTACATTAATTATTTATATCTTTCATATTTTCATATATTAACTTTTGACCAATAATTTTTCATATTATTATACCGTCCCTATATATGCGTTAACACGGTGTTGATTATTTTTCCTTTGACGAATCATGCTTGGTTGAATAAATTGAAAGTCGTTTACAAGTATACGAACTATATATTTGTTGGGTGTAAAGATGAACAAGTGATTATATATACGATTTCACATATATAATATATTCTTTGATTATAATTTTTAGTTTTTCCGGTAAAAAGAAGGAAACCATTCTCAATTAACTATGGACAGTTAGATAACTATCTTTGATTTATGTACACAGTCAATCGAGAAGTCAAATATGAGAGCCAACAACAGGAATATCATCTATTATGTTAAAACTTAATAAACGTTAATATAAAAAAAATAGTTCTAAAAGATAAAAATATAGTTGTTCTCTTCACATGTTCATATGACATCTAAACATTTTAACGTGGAATATACGTGCAAATCACATCTGGTTAGATGACAAGAAAAATACAAAACAAATATCGTCTATAAGGTAATATTAGTGTGATACGACTAATTACATGATTGAACCTCATCAAATTGAAATAAATATATATACATTATTGCATTTAACTAATAATTTTCATTGACTATTTTCATAGGTTCGCGTGAATAAAAGATACTCCCTCTATTTCAAAAAGAATGACGTACTTTCCTTTTTACTCTATTTAAAAAAGAATGACCTCTTTCTTTTTTTTGGTAACATTTTAATTTCAGCTTTCCACGTGGCATGTTCAAGGCCACAAGATTAAAGATCAATTTTGTACATTTGGCATAACTTTAACTTAGGATCACAAGATTCAAAAGTCTTTTTATTTCTTAAACTTCATGTCAAGTCAAACTAGATCACTATTTTTGAAATGGAGGGAGTATGTATGACGATCCACGTTGAACATTTACAAAAGAATTTGCAATATTATTTTGTGCTTAACTTATTAATCAAATATTCGCTTAAATAAGCAATACTATTTACTATAACATATATTTTTTGAATTGATAATCACGTACATCGCACGTGTCAAAAAAGTAGTATATATATATATATATATCAAACAAAAATTTATATCTACGCCACTGTATATTATACTACTAACAATGTTTTTCCTCTGTGCTGTTATAGATTTTTTACAAATTCCTGCAAATATATTACTATTAAGTCTATTTTGCCTATGTCTCAATTCTTGTCTCTTTGCTATAATTATTTCGTTAAATTTTTGTCTATATTCTTCATTCTCGTTATTCATTATTTCTTTAAGTATTGAATATATTTATATTCTATTTTAGATATATTATCTATTAATTGATCTAATTTGTCGTCATCAGTTTTTGTGATATTGAGTTTTTTATATTCCGGATATAATTTCTTTAATTTTCTTCTTATTTTTCTTAACTTTCTACTAGTATGTTTCTTTACTTTTGTTTTCTTTATTATCCATAGCTCTGATACCATTTTTTCGTAGCGGAACTGGTAGTTGGGGAAGTCATAGAAGTATTAGTATGATAGGTGGTAGTGTAGTAGGTGAGTATCTTATTTTAAAGATTTTATTATAATATCTTTTTTGCTAAGTGTCTTAATCTTGATATCCATTTAATATATTTTTTTGGTAGTACTAAATTCATGGTAATATGTAATAATATTTATTGTAATATTCTTTCGATAGTTGTTTTAATCTGAATATTTCTTTAATATTATTTATGATATATTCTAGATATAACATATCTTGGGTTCTTTGGTACATTATATAAATTTTCTTTCTATTAGTTGTTCTAATAGTTTTATATTTTCCATAGATTCGGTCCAATATTGTAAATATTCGTAATTTATTTTAATCTGAATTTATTTCTAAATC
>NW_006239122.1:536829-553287 GCF_000226075.1 Solanum tuberosum
AAAGATAGGATTAACAAAAGATATGATAATACCGGAAGATATCGGACAGCAACCAGAGATACAAAAAACCGAGATACCTAGTTTTTATGCCAATAAGAGAATAATTGGTATATCAACCATTATACAAGAGCTAGCAAATAATTATTTAAACGGAAACGCTATATGTTATTCATAGCTCTGATACCAGTTAATGATTTATTCCAATTCAAGGGAGACTAAGGAAAGCAGATATGGATGAAGTCCAGAGATGGATTTTATCATTACTTAAGCCAGAAGAACGACCTACAACACGAGCACTAAAAGTAGGATTTATTTCGGCAGAGTTATTAACAAGATATTGCAAGCTAATTGGTCACAAATACCCTGACCACATATGTTCGAAATAGCAACGGAGAAGACAATATAAATTCCAGACGTCCAGCTGGAATAAGATAGAGACGGAAGGAGATAAAAAGAAGAAGACAAGTCAAAAAGATAAGAAAGAAAAAGTTAGTACGTAAAAATGTAAAAAAGTAGTAGTAATACTAGTGTGTCATAATAGTAATTATGACACAGAGTTACTAAGGGAAATTTATTTATTACCAAAGTAGGCTTACAACTCTCATCCTTGAACTCAAGCCTTGTGAAAAATATTCTAAGGCAAGGATCTAATGAAAAGTTCAAGGACGGTGGATGAGTCCACGGTCAGTGAACCATCTTTCAACCCAAGCTTTGTGGAAAATATTCTAAGACAAGGGTCTAAGGAATGGTTCAAGGACGGTGGAAGAGTCCACAGATCCAGTAAACCCATCCTTGAACCCAAGCCTTATAAAAATTATTCATATATTACGAAGAAACCAACTTAACATAGTCCCAGTTAGATTTCAAACAATGATAACATCATGACTCTTATAACTATACTTATGCTGGGTAAAAATTGAGCCTTTGCACATAACCAACCAGTTTAGGTGCGTAGCTGGCTTGGAGGTGGATCTCTTGAATGATCAATCTTGTGATGTCCTGTGGTAATCTACACTTTTTTTTGAAAATCCTATTATTTTTTTCACTCCAAAAATGGCATGTCGCAAGTGTAATGGAATACAAACAATGTTTAATACGTACATAAGTTACCTGAAAATGAGACACTTTTAATCACCGAAAAATATTGGAGAAAGACACTTTCAATTACTAAAAAATATTGGAGAATAAGGATATCAAACTGAGAAATAAGTATTCGGAATTGAAGGTTTATCTTGATGATTTGATTTTGTAATGGTTTTTATCAATTCTCTTATTAGGTAAATTTTATTAGATAGATTTAGTACCGAGATTAATATTAGATAAATTTTGAGGAGGAATTAGTATTGATTAAAGATTTTTTATATAATTATTTTTAAAATCATATTTACATTAGATGATAATGTACCTGGTAAATATTGTCTCTCACTATTACACTTAAAACAAACGCATATAAAAAAACATGACCGACTCAAAGGTAAGTTAATATTTTGGCTTACCTGGTAATATTTTGGCTTACCTACCTTTGTTTTTATTATCAAAAACTTATCGACAATAATAAAGATTTAAACAATTTAATCTAAAACTTTAAAATATTAGACAAACTTTTTAACTTTCATTACTTTAAAATTGAAACACAAATTTTAAAACTTGAAAAAGAATTTTATTACATTCCTAGCATCATTAGCATGGAAGGAAATAATATAAATTTTTTAATATTAATTGAAAAGGTCAAATAATAAATATCGGGAAAATAATGAAGTCTTTGAAAATTAATTATTTATAACTTCTTTTTTCAAATATGGTCGTTTTCATGAAGAAAATAATTTTGTATTAGGTTTAAAAAAATATAAAATAATGAATATAATTATTATTTCAAATAATTAATTAATACAACAACTTTTTTTTTTGGCTAAATAGGGAAATATATTACTTTAACAAAACGTATCTACATGAGCTAATTGTTGTGGGAATGCCACTATGTCAACACTGATAGTAGGATTAATATTTACGCCTAATACAGGAGCACTAAGAGTAGTAGTAATGCATATATATATATAATAACAATTTTATCCAACATATAGTACAATTATAATTTATGAATGATTTATTAATTTTCATGATTTATTTAATAGTACAGACAATATATAATTTTCATAATGAACATAAATAATTTTCTTGACAATCTTGTTCCAACAAAAGACTTCTGGACTACTCTAAATCCTGTGAATTTAGTGTTGTTATATTTATAAAGTTAATAATTTTCCTATAATTAGCAATAAGTGTTATAAGTATTGCTAGTTATGAACTTTTCCCATTATTATTTGTAAATTTAAGTTATCAGTATTGATAGTATTATTGTATTTTAATTCGTTTTAGCAAGTAATTTACTCAATTTAAGATAACACATTTCATCGTTTATGAATGATTATTGAGAGTTATAAAAAAAATTAATTGATTAATAGCATAAATCCTTTTTCTATGCCAGTGTAAAATCTTATACCCTTATTATTTTACTCTTATATATAAGAAGGAATTAGGGGCTTAGGGTTGTCACCATAAACTTTTGTTTAATTAAACCGAATACAAATATTGAAACTAGTCGCAGTTATTTTTTTTAAATTAAAAAAATTAGTCGATCGAATTGTATATTTGTTAAATATTTATTTATCTCATCGTTTGTAATAAAATGATGAGATTAGTTATTACACATAAATTATGAGATATCTCAATTTATGGAATAACTTTGTTTGTCTATCTTTCACTCGTACCAAATGACCCTTTATAGTTTTCAAAATATAAAAACATAATTAATGAAATACGTATCCTTTTATTTTAGGCTTCAATTTTGGTACATTTAACTTGGGGTGTTCGTGGTTCAGCTTGGATCGGTTATTGATTAAAACTATAACCAAATCAATTTAGTTAGTTTTAAATTTCTAAAATCAAACCAAACCAAATGAAAAAAATAATCGTCGGTTTAGTTATTGTCGGGTTGGTTCGATTTTTCTGATTTTTTCCATTTTAAAGTAATAATTTTTTTGAGGACATACGTATCTTGATATACACAGACACCTAGTACATGAACAATCCACATGAAAACTATTGTGGGTTCAATTAAGCAATTAGGCAATTCTAGAGTTATTATTACATGAACAAAGTGATTCAATTAAGAGAAAGTGTGACGACTATCTTATGTGAGGTAGGTAGGTAAGACTAAAGTAATGGATTTTGATGGACTTGGATTTAGGGTTGTATTAGTTGGGCAAAAATTTAAGTATTGGGCTTGAGAAAATGGTAACTTAAAGACTTAACTTAATTAAAATTTAACAAAATATTTGTATTTTATTTAGGGAAAATTGTATGAAATAGCAAACTATTAATTCAAATTAAATGCTATAGCCATAGTTTATTTTAATTGTAATTCGCAGCAAACATTCTCTGCTTTTGCCATTTGATTCGGTATACAATTAGCCATTTTATACATTTCGGTATAAAATGTATAAAATGCATTTGTGTTTGTATAAAAGTGAGAGAAAAGTGTATGTACAAATACAAATACATATATTTTTCGTCCTATACACTTATAATTATAGAAATACAGATCTTATTATACAAATTACAATGTATAAAATGAATTTATACAAAACTGAACAATTTGTATAAAATTGGATGTTTGTAGCGAATTATACAAATCAAAAGCTCCATAACAAACATAAAATTTGCTATGGAGCGCAACTATGCAAACTATACCTATAACATACAAATATGATTTTTATGTTTGCTATATGTGAAAGTTGCTCTTTTATTTATGAGTAATATATAAATAATTATAAAATTTAAATATCTAATTTCCCGGTCCGGTTTGATTTGGTTATTTTTGCGGTTTGTTTTTAGTAAAACTAGAACCAAACCAAATAATACTGATTTTCAAAATTTAAAACCAAACCAAATATCAAATTTTTAATCAATTTAATTCGGATTAGAGTTAGATTTGATCTTTTAATCATAACCATGAACAACCCTACATTTAACCCCTTCTTCCCAATTTACTCTCCCCCTCCACCCTCCAATCTCTTTCCCTTTCGCTCTAACCCCAATTTCGATACATTTAAATTCCTTTGATTCAAAGATTGCATGAAGCTTCTTTTGTTTTTCCCATCTATTATTCAATATTTGCATTATAGTCCAATTAAATTCTATTCATGCCAAAAAGTCCACATTGAGGGTAACACATTCCCTAACCACCGAGAATTTTGAACCCATGATTAAGAATAAAAGAATACTTACCGCTCCACCACAATTCTTATTGGTATTTCAAGAAACATTCAAGCACCATGGAAGTCACTTAAGCTTTGAAAATTGAAAATCAATTGAAGAGTTTGTGTGGATGAAATTTGAAATGGTGATTATTTGGTGTTGAATATATCTCAAAAATTATTTATTGTTTCTTCGATTATTTTTGACGATCAAGCTCCAACAAAAAAGATCTGGACAGATTTGGTGTTAAATATATCTCAAAAATTTGATTACATCTTAGAAAGATATTTTTTATTCTACTTAGCTAATTAAATAAATATCATGCACTTTAATACTTTAATTCTGATATTCAAATGCACATATACATTAACACGTGTTTAACAGTATTTTTAGTCTATAGAAGTTTTGGTCAATCAATTTTATTTTTTTTTAAAATAAAATAAATGTAAATAAGAGTATAATGTCTAGCCATGGGAAAAAAGATTTATGCTATTGAAGAAATTTTTCATAAAAGATTAAATGAGTTATCTAAAAATCGAATAAGTTACCTACTAAAACAAATTAAAATATAGTAACACCATTAAAATTACACTATATATGTAAATTAAATTTATAAATAATAATGAAAAAATAATTCATAAATAGCAATCAAATAACTCTTATTCAATTAAACACTTGGATTGATTATAGGATTTTTTGAATTTGATTAATTATCAAAGACAAGTCTATACGTTAATTGATTGTAGGATCTTATTTGAACATTTGTATTTAAGATGTTGACTATTACAATGTAGACAAATTTGGAATATCTCAATCCCATATTAAAAGGGAATTAAATATATTTAAGATATAATAACATTAATGGTAGTTTTACCTTTTAAAGAATATTTCCACATATGTTGCTAATTAATTATTTGCATTTTATATTTTAAATCAACCCATATTTATTGTCTCAAACAAAAAAATTGGGATAAGTTGAAGCGAGATTAAAAAAAATGGGGAGATTAATTTCTAGCTCTTCATCTATGTCACTAGTATTCCTCCTTCCCTACATTTTTCTAGTAAGTGTTGAAATCTTTAATTCAAATTTAAGAGCAAATGCTATCACCCCAATAATTCAGAGAGCTTGCGATTCTTCTACTGTAAAAGATTTTTGCTATAATGTTTTTGGAAATGATACAGTGGCAATATGGGCAAGAACTAAATTCAATATTCAAGATGTTGCAATTCAAATGGCATATTCAAACTACACAAATATTGCAAGGAAGGTTTTGTCGGTTACTACAAATGAAACAAATCCAGAATTTAAGAAACTTTACAGGAAGTGTCTCCATCAGTATATACTTTTGAAATCAGATTTCGAGGATATGATTCATCACTTAGTCTTCAGTGGTGATTTGGATGAAGCGTCTCAACGTGCATCTACTCATCTATTTACTTGTATACATTATTTCTACTACTCTCCAAATATTCCAAATCCCATCGCTAAGGAAAATGAAAATCTTGCTTACTTTTTTGAACTTATTAGGGATATTTATTTAGCATCTTTTGACTAATTTGGAGCATATATTTTCTCCTATGATTATATGAATTTCAAATTTATGATCCATGAATTTGATTTAATAAACTTTTATATTTTCAAGGGTTATGAGATTTTCACTGTGGTGTTGTATTTTAAATTGATTTTACTGATTATTTATTTATATTATTATGTGCTTAATTACTTGATTGTCTAGTCACGATTAAATACTATTTACGAATCTTATTATAAATTTGAACATGGAAATAGGATTTTGATATTGCAATACTATTGAATAATGTGAGAAAGTGACAAAGGGTAAAATCCAAGAAGAGGTTGAAGGAGCTAAGCTAGAGGGGGCACATATATATATATAAGAAAATGGGTACGTTGTAAATAATATGTGTTTGGTAGGAAGGAAAATGTTTTCTAGAAAATATTTTTAGGAAAATAAGTTGATTTCTAATTTATTTTCTCGTGTTTGGTTGGTGAGTGAAAAATATTTTTGAAAAACATTTTCTAGTATATGGTTGGTGAAAAAATAATATTTTCAGAAAATATCTTTTACTTTTGGCTAGAGAGTGAAAAAAAAAAACCTTTTAGGAAAATAACTTTTGACATCAACCTTAGTAATCGATCCCGACACCCGGATCAGGGTACGATTCCAATGATCGAATTGGAATCTGACTCTGACATTTGACTCGGAACCTGAATGCGACACGTGAACCCATAATCCAAACCTGAATATGACCCCGACGATCCGAACCTGAATATGACCCCAACGATCAATCTAAGATCATATTTGAACACTTGATTCAAGACCTTATCCCAAATTCCGACCTGATACCCGACTTTTGAACTGGACCTGACCCTGACCCCCACAATGACACCCAATCCTGATGACTAATTCAGAGCCCAATCTCGATATCCGACCCCAATTTAGGACTCAATTTCTAAACTCGGAATATGACCTCGACATCCGACTCGGGAATTGACTTTCAAATTCTGATCTAACCCCCCAACACTTGAACCAAGACCTGACATTCGAATCGAAACCTGACTTTAATATTTAAATAAAAATAATAAATTGTATTAATGGTAATAAGAGAAGAAAAGTAACAAATTGTAATAATGGTGAAGAAAGAGATAAATAAATTATTTTAATTTTTTTTTGTTGATTTTATAAACTGAAAGAGAGAAAAAAATTTGGGAAAAAGATCCACAAAATTAACAAAAATAAATAAATAATAATCTTAGCCAAAGAGAGGTTTTCTGGTGGTGCCCCCGGATTCTATCATCTTTTCAAGAGCTTTGCCCATCAAATATTGAATGACCTTTTTTCCATTCACTATTATAAAAATAACCTCTTATTAAATATTAATTTTTAGTTAATGAGTTATTAATTTGAATCTAATTAAATGCTAAATCATAGTCATACTGAATGTGATTAATATTAAATCTTTGATTCCAACTTAAATCTATTTGGATAGACTTATTTTAAATGTTTAAGTCAAAATAATTTTAAAGCATTTTTAAAACGGATAAGGGTCCTATTTGTCCTTTTATTTTAAGAAAAAGGTCATATGTACTCTTCGTCATACTTTTTTTGATATATTTGTCTTTGTTATCTAACTTTGGACACATATTTATCCTTGTACAATTAAGTATAATATCACCACTTTTATTATCATACGTGACACTTACATTGTTCTTATATGACGCTTACGTGGCTCCACATGTATATATTATTCTATTCGACCCAACCAAGCTGCAGCAGTTTGGCGGAGAGACGACATGGATGGCTGTGGGTGCCACTAATCCCTTTAGCAATTAAATCTTCACATTCCTATCCAAAAAGAAAGACCATAAATTTTCATAGGAGCAAAAGCCAAAAATACACAAAAAGAACAAAAAAAAACAGCATAAGTTTTATGCTTTATTAGTTCAACATGATAAAACATGCATCTTTTTTCCTTGAAGCTGTACCTATTAATAAATGGCAAAAAGCTTCAATCATCATGGCTTCTATTTCATGTCTTGATTGAAATTAGGATTAATGAGTCTTTACATTGGTTGAATCGGATTTTACTAAATGAGTCAAATAGTAAGTAAATTTTTAATTATAATAAAAATATTATACACGTGGAGCCATAAAAGTGGTGACATGATACTTAACTGTACAAAGACAAATATGTGCCCAAAGTTGAATGACAAATATATCAAAAACAAAAAGGTATGTTGAAGGATTTGTTTAATTAAACCGAAATTATAATAATTTCGGATTTTTTCAGAACTCGCGGATACATTGCTCCTTTCCCCGATACATAGCAAACAATACATAAGTTATGTATTAGGCATATAAGTTATGTATCAAATACAAACTATAAATCGGATTCATACTGATTTAGATTTAAAATTATCAACAATAACATTTGTGCCAAAAACATTGCACACAAACAAAGTTATAATGTATCTGATAGAGGTGAAGTGATGTAACAAGATGTTAAAAAAGAGAGAAGGAAAAAAGGGAATTTTGGTAATTAATTCAAATGATAGGAATTCTTTTAGAGATTATATTATCTTAAGTCACGCAATTACTTAATTTTCTCAAATCATTTTCACTCAACTTTGTTTTTGAAAATCAAAACTCCCTCTCAACTATGAACAATAGTCATTCTCCCCCTTTTATCCTAATTGATTTTTAAAAATACCTATTTCATCCTTTGCATTAATTATCAACATTTCTATTTTCCTTTTACTTCATTAACGTCATATAAAAATTTTTACTCTATGCAACAAATTTCTATGAAAAAATAAATAGAATAAATAGAATAAAAATAAATATTTCATTGATAATCAAAACTCTAATATCTATTTATACAAATAAAATAATAATAGGTAGTGATAATTTTTTAATAATTTCTTTAGTAAAATAGAGGTATATTTTATAACAAATTTTCTAAAGGATGATCTATTTATATTGTAAATAAAATTTTAATCTAAATAATATTCCATTATCGACAATCAAATATCATATATCTATATAGACATCGAAGAATAAGAAAAAAATGAAGTATGTGTTACAAATCCATTTAATTATGGATGTTTCTTTTCATCAATAACCTAACATAATGTATTAATTTAATGTATGCCTTAAAGATTACTAACGTATTTTGGTTTAAGGTTGTAAACGAATGATTTCTACATCCTATAAAAGGGTATTCTTTCACCCTTAAGAAAGACAACAAAAAAGAGATAAAAGAATACTCTCTACTCTATACTTCTCATTAGCATTTGTCTTCCATTTCTTGTTTAGTATTATTGTATTTTTCTCATTTTACAACACGTTATCAATACGAGTCTCTAACCAATTAAGACTTACTTAATTCAGAATTACCTTTTTCCCTAAAAGTTAATCAATTCTCTTTCCGAGTCAGGTATACATTTATATGTTTATAACATCTCTAATAAGACTTACATAAGTCATTGATCTACGCTTTAATTACTGCATACATAACTTGTTTTAGGTATTATTGTGGTACTTTACTAGGCATGATAATCAATACATTTCCGATTTATATTATTATGCTATTGATATGCTACTAACCTATAACTCTAAATTAATTACTAAGCAATATAATAGCATGCTAGTTAAAATACTCGTAATATTTTTTGTCATACATTTATGATAAGTATTTGTGTGTCATAAAGAAGAATTGTATTGTATTAAATATGACTTGAAATTCTTACAAACCTTTGGCGTTAATATCTATTGAAACATGTAATAAATGTTGTTGAAGAATTAAGAAAATATATTAAGTCTACCGTTTCAATACTTCATCAATTTACATGCTTTTGAGACATTCAATGTGCATTCATATAACATATAATATCTTTTATAATCATATTATAATTTATTATTTGAAACATTAATTTATCTTTTATTATAAAGAAATCAAAATCATGTTTTAACTCAACTATTTTATGATAGTTTTCATCATGTCGAATTTGTCAAAGCTTGAATTTGTGGTATTTGATATTTCTGGAAAAAATTATTTGTCATGGGTACTTGATGTTGAAATTCACCTTACCGCTAAGGGTCTTGGTGATAGTATAATCGAAGGAAATAAAGCATCAAGTCGAGATAAAGCGAAAACTATGATTTTCCTTCGTCATCATCTTGCTGAAAGCCTGAAGGTTGAATACTTGACGGTAAAAGATCCACTTGAATTGTGGATAGGTTTGAAAGAGAGGTATGACCACCTCAAGGCAACTGTATTGCCAAGGGCTAGTTATGAGTGGATGCACTTACGGTTTCAAGATTATAAAATCGTAATTGAGTATAACTCTGTTGTATTTAGAATAACTTCCCAATTGAAATTATGTGGGGAAACTATAAAAGATGAGGACATGTTGATAAAGACACTAACTACTTCCCATGCCTCTAATTTGATATTACAACAATAATATCGTGAAAAAGGTTTTTCAAAAATACTCTGAATTGATCTCATGCCTTCTGGTGGCTGAGCAACATAATGACCTTTTAATGAGAAACCATGAAGCCCGTCCCACTGGAAGTGCTCCGTTACCGAAAGCACACATGATAGAAGAACACGACCAGTCTGAAATACGACAAAATAATCGGGGTCATGATAATGTGCGTGGGCGTGGCAAAGGCAAAAGACGATATAATAATCGTCGAGGTGGTGGTCATAACAAAAGGGAGAACAATGTGGGTTCTCAAAATAATCTTTCTAAAGGAAAGGGCGATCACTGTCATCGTTGTGGCCTTAAAGGTCATTGGAAAAATGAATGTCAGGCACCTGAGCATTTTGTTAGGCTGTATCAAAATTCCATCAAAAGGAAAGGAAATAAAGGCGGTGCCTCCTCTTCTAATGCCCGCGTGGAGTCACACTTGACTCTCAAAGATGATGCTCAAGCAGGATATTCTCAAAAATATGATGAGAATGTTGAGGCAAATTTAGCATTGAAAGATGATGCTTTTGATGGGCTCAATGATATTACTCATCTAGAAGCTGAGGACTTCTTTGGGGATTGCAATTGAAGATTGATAATTGAACTGGGAAATAAATAATGTTGTTATGTGTTTTTAATGTCTTATTTAAAGTTCATGTACTTAAATTTTGTTTTGTTAAGTTTCGTACTTCTTATTATGTATTTCTATTTTTATGAAGATAAATAAAATTTCCTAGTCTTCAGTTGGATTCAGTATGAGTAATGAAGATATGTGCTTTCTGGACAGTGCCACAACTCATACGATACTAAGAGAAAAGAAATATTTCTCTCATTTGTTAATGAAAAAGACATATGTTAATACAATATTTGGTAGTACAAAATTGATTGAGGGCTCTGGATGAGCGGCCTTATTACTACCCGAAGGAACATTATTGGTAATTGATAATGCATTGTATTGTAGTAAGTCTCAAATAAACTTGTTGAGTTTCAAGGTTATTCGCCAAAATGGCTATCATGTTGAGACTGCAAATGAAGGAAAGGTTGAATACCTTTATATTACTACAATAAATGCAGAGAAGAAAACTGTGCATGGATAATTGCATGAACTTTCTTCTGGGTTGTATCATACAAATATTGGTACGGTTGAATCACATGCTGTAGTAAACAAAAGATTTACTGATTTCAATGATTTTATCATTTGGCATGACCGGTTGGGCCATCCTGGTTATAATATGATGCACAAAATAATTGAGAATTCACATGGGCATACTTTGAAGAACCAAAATGTTCTTCAATCAAAGGAATTCTCTTGTGTTGCTTGTTCACAAGGAAAGTTGGTTATCAAACCATCATTGGCTAAGATTGGGGGGGGGGGAATCCCCTGCATTTCTGGAACAGATACAGGGTGATATATGTGAACCTATTCACTCTGCATGTGGACCATTTAAATATTATATGGTCTTGATAGATGCATCTACAAGATGGTCACATGCATGTTTATTGTCAACTCGCAATATGGCTTTTGCGAGATTGTTGGCTCAAATAATAAGGTTAAAAGCACAATTTCCTGATTATACAATAAAGACAATTCGTCTTGATAATGCTGGTGAGTTTACATCTCATGCATTTAATGATTATTGTTTGTCCACTGGAATAATAGTTGAACATCCTTTTGTACATGTTCATACTCAAAATGGTTTAGCAGAGTTATTAATTAATCGTCCCCAATTAATAGCTAGACTATTGTTGACAAAGTTGCCTATTTCAATATGGGGGCATGCTATATTGCATGCATCAACACTTGCGCGCATAAGGCCAACCATCTATCATGACATCTCCCCATTGCAATTGGTTTTTGGTCAAGAGCCAAACATTTCTCATCTTAAAATCTTTGATTTTGCGGTATATGTTCCAATGGTTCCACCGCAACACACAAAGATGGGTCCCCAAAGAAGGTTGGGGATATATGTTGGGTATAAATCTCGTTCTATTATAAAATATTTGGAACCTAGAACTGGAGATTTATTTACAGTTGTTGATTGTCATTTTGATGAATCAATATACCCAACATTAGGGGGAGAACAAAAGCAGTTGGGAAATGAGATAGATTGGAATTCACTTTCACTGTCTCATTTAGATCCTCGAACAAATCAATGTGAGCAAGAAGTTCAAAAGATGATTTATTTGCAGAATATTGCAAAACAACTGCCAAATGCATTTACTAACCTTCCACAGCTTACTAAATCATATATCCCAGCTGCTAATGCTCAAGTTCGAGTTGATGTCCCGATAGGACAAAGTGTTAAGGCAAACGAGTTTGGACAACACTTAAAACGTGGTAGACCAATTGGTTTCAAGGATAAAAATCCTTGAAAAAGGAAAGTAATAAATGATCAAGATGATCATAATATGGAGGCAAATTCTCATGAAGAGCTCCGAGACATAATAAATGATGACACCACTAAGGAGGTCTATGCACCTGAAAAATAATGAGAGTGAGGAAATCTCAATAAATTATGTCTCAATGAGAAAAAGGTGGAATCGAAATAATATTGTGGTGGATAATATTTTTTGCCTATAATGTTGCAGTTGAAATAACGCAACAAGATGAAGATTTAGAACCAAGATCTGTCAATGAATGTAGACAGAGAAATGATTGGTCAAAATGAAAGGAAGCAATTCAAACAGAATTGACTTCACTTGAAAAACGTTAAGTTTTTGGACCAATACTCCGAACACCTAAAGGTGTCAAGCCAGTGGGGCACAAATGGGTTTTTGTGCGAAAACACAATGAAAATGATAAAGTCGTAAGATATAAAGCACGACTTGTGGCACAAGGATTTTTGCAGAGGCCTGACATTGATTATGAGGAGACGTATTCTCTTGTGGTAGATCCAACTACCTTTATGTATCTAATAAATATGACAGTTCATGAAAAGCTTGAAATGCATTTAATGGACGTTGTCTTGGCCTATTTATATGGCTCACTAGACCACAATATTTTTATGAAAATTCCTGACTAAAACATATAAAAATTCAAAAGAAAGTTATTCAATAAAACTTCAGAAATCCTTATATGGATTGAAACAATCAGGGCGAATGTGGTATAATCGTCTTAGCGAATACTTGCTAAAGGAAGGGTATAAGAATGAACCTATTTGTCCTTGTATTTTTATACGAAGGTCAAAATCTGAATTTGTAATAATAGCTGTTTATGTTGATGACTTGAACATCATTGGAACTCCTAAAGAGCTTTCAAAAGTTGTTGAGTGTTTGAAGAAAGAATTTGAAATGAAAGATTTTGGTAAGACAAATTTTGGTCTTCAGATTGAACATTTGACAAATGGAATATTTATCCATCAATCAACATATACTGAAAAGGTTTTGAAGCGATTTTACATGGATAAATCACACCCATTGAGTACCCCTGATGGTTGTGAGATCTCTCGGTATAAATAAAGATCCATTCTGACCTCAAGAAAATGATGATGAGATTCTTGGTGATGAAACACCATATTTCAGTGCTATTGGGGTGCTAATGTACCTTGCCAACAATACCCGACCTGATATTTGTTTCGCAGTAAGTTTATTGGCGAGATTCAACTCATGTCCAGTAAGAAGACATTGAAAAGGTGTTAAGCATATATTCAGATATCTTCAAGGAACAATTGATATGGGATTGTTGAATTCTAATGCATCTAAGTCAGAATTGATCGGTTATGCAGATTTAGGATATTTGTCTGACCTACATAAAACTAGATCTCAGACATGCTATTTATTCACATATGGAGGTACAACTATATCATGGCGTTCTATGAAGCAGACAATAGTTGCTACTTCTTCAAATCATGCAGAGATAATAGCCATTCATGAAGCCAGTCGAGAGTGTGTATGGTTGAGATCAATGACTCAACACATTTTGCAATTATGCGGTCTTTCTGTGTAAACAAAGACTCCAACAATATTGTATGAAGATAATGCTGCTTGCATAGCTCAATTAAAGGAATGATATATCAAAGGAGACCGAACAAAACATATTTCACCTAAGTTCTTTTTCACACATGATCTTCAACAAAATGGTGAGATAAATGTTCAACAAATTCGTTCGAGTGATAATCTTGCATATTTATTCACTAAGGCATTGTCAATGCCAACATTTGAGAAGCTAAGATATAAGATTGGAATACGTCGTCTCCAATATATCAAATAAAGTTTCATTAGGGGAGTAAAATACGCGTTGTACTCTTTTTCCCTTAACCAAGGTTTTGTCCCACTGGGTTTTCTTGGAAAGGTTTTTAATGAGGCATCACTCAAGGCGTATTACAAGATGTGTGTACTCTTTTTTCTTCACTAGGCTTTTTTCCACTGGGTTTTTCCTAGTAAGGTTTTAACGAGACACATTATCTATAAACATCCAAGGGGGAGTGTTACAAATCCATTTAATTATGAATGTTTCTTTTCATCAACAACCTAACATAATGTATTAATTTAATGTATGCCTTAAAGATTACTAACATATTTTGGTATAAGGTTGTAAACGAATGATATCTACATACTATAAAAGGGTATTCTTTCACCCTTAAGAAAGACAACAAAAAAGAGATAAAAGAATACTCTCTACTCTATACTTCTCATTAGCATTTGTCTTCCATTTCTTGTTTAGTACTATTATATTTTGTTCTCATTTTACAACAATATGCATCTATAAATATTTAATGCATGTAATATTATATGCAATATCTATTATATCCTTCATATTTTTAATTTTTACAAAGAGGTTTAAATAATTTATAGTACTTTTCATAAAGTTTTTAAATATCTAAAATTTATAGTTTAAAGGGAAAGAGGACAAATATACCCCCAAACTATCATAAATGATATGCAGATACCCTCCGTCATACTTTTGGGACATTGGTGCCACTACCGTCCAAAAGTAGAACATATATACTATCACGCCTCGAGCCTACACCCTAGGTGGGACTGGCACTCGAGAACCATTGCTGGCCCCAAGCGAACCCTTGGCCTGGGTTACTTGCTTCGCGGAAGACTTAATTCAACAGAGACAAGTCTATGTAATAATCTGGAATGTTATAATGGAACATTCAACTTGGCCATTAAGGCAAACTCAAGTCTTAACATAAGATAATGACAATGAAAAGACTAAAGAACTAACATCTGACTGTCTATGAAGCCTCTAAAACAACTGAGATGGATGTCGAGACAAACCCCACGACATCCTAATAAACTAATAAAATATTTGAAAGCAATAAAAAAGAGTCCTCTGGAATGCAAGAAGGCTCACCAACTGACTCTGGAGTGCTCACTGGATCAACAAGCACTGGATGCCGATCCTAGTTACCTGTGTCTGCATTATAATAAGATGCAGGCCAACTGGCATCAGTACATTGAATGTACGAGTATGCGAGTTGGAATGCTAAACACAACATAGGCTAGAAAATAATTTGAAGAACTTACCTGGCTCAATTCAACTCAACATAACTGGACTCGTTTCAATATAAAGCAGTTTAAAACGAGTGCAATATAAAGAAAAGCTGTTTAAAACATGATGTCAACTCTGTGTGTATGCAAAGATATATATATATATATATATATATATATATAACTCTGAGATTATGTAAAAATACAAATAAACTGTGTATTTAAGAATATAATTACTTCTGTGGGAGTTTCTCTAATCGACAACCATCACGTAAGAGCTATTGTGATGATACAATGTTTTGCCTCACGCTGTCAGGGCGGTCATGTACCTTGCCGATGGTATAGAACCTGAACTACTAAGTAGATCCACTAGTCTATGCTAAAAAGCACTAAAGGAATCATCTAAAAAGTATGACCCTTTTCTACCCATGATGGCTACATGGTTTATGGGGGCTGTGAGTTGTCTGAACTTTCCCCCATATCAGTGCTCAATACTACTCCAAAAAATATGATATTAGCTCGTATGTTTAAAACATACATCTTTCTGTGAATTGAGATTAGTGCTCAAAAACTTAGCTCAAAGGCTATCTTGGAAATCAAAGTTTCCTCTCTTGCTTCTTTTAGAAAGCGATTACTCTTTTATGAAAACTAACCCGAAGGCACTTTGGAAATAGAGGTTTCCTTTCTTGTTTAAATGTGAAAACATTTTAAACCCTTTGGGAATACATAGTCCCCATATACTTTTGAAGAAATGAACTTCAACTCTT
>NW_006239122.1:553347-558977 GCF_000226075.1 Solanum tuberosum
TGGAATCAACTAGAAAACATAGGTACATTGCTAAGGAACAAGTACTAAAAGGTGGGAAAGAAATGGGAAAGACTGGCGTCCCTGGCGCTCTGAGAGGCGCGGGGCGCAAGAGGGAAAAGTTCAGAGACTTCCCTGGGGCGCGCTGGCTGGTGCGGCGCCCCAAAAGTGAAAGTTCAGATCCCTCTTTGGGGCGCGCTGGCTGGCGCGACCCCCCATCCCTATCCCCAGATGTTTGATGACTTTTCTTGCTCGTTTTTCATCTCTAAACCCTCTAAACTTCAATGGTTCTTTCCCCAAACACTTAGAATCATTTGTACCCTCAATATACATCAGATTCTACTCGAAAAACACAAGTAACAACATGAATCAATCTCAAGAAAACTCCAACAACACAACCCACAAGAATTCAAACGAATTTCATCAAGAACTCAATGATTTACTTTCAAATCTAATAACTTCGCTGAAATTGAATCATGATTGGCGCGTGGGTGAACTAACCCAATGCTATGTGATCTCACATACCTTGTAGGGATCACCCCTGACGAAATCCATAAGCTAAACTCGATGATCTTGATGAATCTTGCTTCTCTTCTCCTTTCTTTTCTTTTCTCTTTTCTCCAAGCCCTAGCGTATTTTGGTAAAAGCGTAAACTGATCTAATTCTGATTAGACTCTAACTTAATTACCAAAAACGAAATAAAATAGTTGGGCAAGGAAAAGACCAAATCCGGATTGGACATTCCTTATTTCAACAACCCAACTTCCAAAGGGTAAAAACTCACTCATACGAACTTGGAATCGTTCAAACTCAGCGGCGTTGGAAAGATCATTCCAAGAGATTTCCTACCATATCTGGATGTACCTATAAATCATTCTGAGCTAGAAGTTATGGCCGTTTAAAGTTGGCCAAAACTCAACTTATTCTAACTTCACAAAATTTCCAAATTTTCATTCTTTCCAAAATTGACTATTTCCAATTATTAGCTTCTTCCTAGTTATTTCAAATTGCGATATGTTACATATACCCTTTATACTAACCGAAATAGACGTGTCATAATCTTATCCACCGACCCGATATTTATTAAATATCGGATCGACAGATAAAATTGCGCCACATGCCCCTTTTTAGTCTTCCGTTAGAGTGAATGGTATATATGCTCTAGTTTTTGGACGTCAGGGGCACCAATGTACCAAAGGTATGACGGAGGGTATCAGCATACCATATACGATAGTTCGAGCGTATATTTGTCCTTTTTCCCTAGTTTAAAATATCAAATTAATGTAATCTAATTTAATTTTGATTTTTTTTAATGTTATCTATATAGTTGCAATTTATAGTACTTTCCATATAATTTTTGAATATCTAAAATTTTATTTTAAAATATTAAATTAATGTAATCTAATTTAACTTTGAAAATTAGTCATACTAAATCTTGAATGGGTAATTTCTTGCATTTACTATATCAAATCAACTAGTATTTATAGTTTCAAACAAAAACTTTGGGATAAGTCGAAGTGAGATTAAAAAAAATGGGGAGACCAATTTCTAGTTCTTCATCTATGTCACTAATCTTCGTCCTTCCCTACATTTTTCTATTAAGTGTTGAAATCTTTAATTCAAATTTAAGAGCAAATGCTGTTACCCCAATAATTCAGAGAGCTTGTGATTCTTCTACTGTAAAAGATTTTTGCTATAATGTTTTTGGAAATAATACAATGGCTAAACGGGAAAGAACTAAATATAATATTGAAGATGTTACAATTCAAATGGCATATTCAAACTACTCGAATATTGCAAGAAAGATTGTGACAGTCACTTCAAATGAAACAAATCCGGAATTTAAGCAACTTTACAAGAAGTGTCTTCATCAATATGTACTTTTGAAATATGATTTTGAGTATTTGAATAGTTTGTTAATCTTCAAAGGTGATTTGGATGAATCGTCTCAACGTGCATCTACTCGTCTACAAACTTGTATTAATTATTTCTACTACTCTCCAAAGGTTCCAAATCCCTTCGCTAAGGATAATGAAAATCTTTCTTACTTCTTTGAGCTTATTAGGGATATTTATTTAACATCCTTTGATTAATTTGAAGCATATATTTTCTCTTATGATTATATGAATTTCAAATTTATGAATTTATTCAGGAGTTTGATTTAATAAAATTTTATATTATTCAAAAGTTCGATCCTAGCACATATAAATAATGTTGGTTTTGTTTGGAAATTCCTAAGCAGTTTTCAGTTGAAAAACACTAGAAAGTCATTGATCAAAAGAAATGATAAATCTATCGTATAACTTATGGGTTCAGCTTGCGTCTTTCTCTTTTTTTCTTTCTTTCTATGAATTATTGTAGTTTTATTGAATTTATTTATATTATGTCCTTAATTATTTGATTATTTAGTCACGATTAAATTCTATCTACGAATTTTATAATTAATTCAAACACGATTAAATACTATCTACAATTTTTTTTTTAATTAATTCAAACATGGATAGGATGTTAATATTTCAATACTATTGATTATTGAATAATGCGAGAAAGTGACAAAGGATAAAATTGAAGAAGAGGTTGAAGGAGCTAAGTTAGAATCGGATCCGGCTCCTCTCCATTTTCCCCAAGTTCTAGCTTGGATTGGAGACACATGTCATAGTCTAAAATTAATGGTTGAGATCTAATTGATTAAATCAAAGTCCTAACTATAGTTATTTACTTCCATATATTTACTTCGTAAATATTTTTGTAATCCATTATATTTACCCTAAATATATTTAAAACTTTTATTTACTCCCCTGCATACATATTTAAAACTTTTACTAAATATTTTTAATTTTTTTGAAAAAACTTCTAATACAGTTAAAAGTTTTTATTATTCTAATAGAGTATTAAGAGCTACCGTGTCTATAGAGCAATATGAACTTCATTTAGGGAGTAAGAAAAATTTAAAGTAGAGTGACAAAATTTATTTTACTCCTAAAATTAAAAAATATATTTAGGAAATCACTCCTTTAATAGATTTTAAATATATCTTGTCTAACAACTTTTAAAAATTCAAAAATATTTTAATTTCTTCCATTTATTTTTTAGCAACAAAAAAGTGAAAAAAAATTATTTTCAAAAATTTGAATTTCTTTCTTTGAATTTCTAGATTTTTTATTTTCAATTTTCATGTTTATAGAACATGTTTCTCGCACTCTAATTGGTTGTTACTTTGTTGAATAATTTGATAAAAGTATATTGTTGTTTTTGAACTAAATACAAACCTTGATTTGAAAATCTTAGATAAATCAAAATCATTAATTAACTGAATCTGGATACATGCCTTCCACTAATGTATTTGAAGTATGTTTCTGATTCATGCATCTAATTTCCTTAGATATATTTCATTAGGTGTATCTACTATATATGTGTATCTGATACATACTTAGTGACTTAGATGTATTAATTATGTACCAATCACATGTAGCATATAGCAGATACATGTATTTGAAATCTGTTTATGTATCTGAAATATGTATCCAATAAATTTGTGATTATCATAATTTCATAAAAATTTAATCTACAACGATCTCGTTGAAGAATGATCAGATACATGACAAAGTTGTCTCAGATACACAAAAGAAAACACACCATATCACGACATAAAAATCTCAAATACATAGAATAACATGCTTAGATACATGATAGAAAACAACACACACACACACATATATATATATATAAAATAGAAAATACATATGCAGTTAATATATAAACAAGATAGATAAAATATTCTGACTAGATACATCACAGAATCATCTAAGATAAACAGAATGAAACATACTGTAACGACCTGATTCCGTCGTTAGGGAAAAACCAATGGGAAAAGAATTGGACCAGAAAATCTTTTGAGCAGTAACTTGGAATTTCCTAGCCTAGTCCAGATTTGGACGAAATCGGGGTCAGGCGAGTCTAGGGAAATTTGATAATGATTGGGTGATTTAATAAGGAATTTCATTGCATGAGTAGATAGCTAAGACGTTAAGGAATCTGTATGACTTTACGAAATCGAATTCGGGCGAGTAGAACTCCCATAACTGATCTTAGCGTGAACGGGTATTTTGTGAGTGTCATGGGTTGAATGTGTGTTGTGAAATGGGGATTTGAAACTCTAATTCTGACTCTCTGTCTCCGTGTAAGCCGCCAACACGAGATTTATTCCTCCAGGGTGAGGCCGTTGTGGCGGGTTGGGTCCCACTGTGGCGGGACAGTTGCGACTTAAGTTGGAAATTAATCCCAAAAATGTTTTATTCTGCAAGTTTCGACTTTGAGAGCTAAGGAATGACCCCAGGTGTTTTCTTGATAGTTTTCCACCATTCTTAAGTCTAAAGGTAAGGTTTTCACTCTCCAAATCCACTTTTCGATCTGTAAAATTTAGTTTCTTGGATAATTATTGATGGGGGAGGATTTTGATCTGCGATTTATGGTGGAAGAAACCCTAACCTGGGTGTGAGGATCAAGAGTTTGACCTAGGGTTGATGTTACTGGTTATAATCCGGGTAATTAGGCCTCGTTTATTTATCCTTGCGTTAATTATATGTTTTTAGACCACGAACAAGCGGGATGAATCCAAAAAGGGAAGATTCAAGTGCCTTAGGGGATTCAAGCTTGGATTCGAGGTAGGTGATGGTTGTGATTTTATGTTGGTGTGATGTATGTTAGTAATTACTCTATTCTAATGCATGTATGTATGCAAATATTGCATTATTGATCACACTAATCGTAAATGAGTATGAATGAAGAATTGTATGCCATGAATCAACTCTTGATTGTATGATTATGAAAATGTACATTGTGATTGTGGCTTGTTGAATGGATCAGGTGTTACGTTCCGACACACTAACTGGGATCAGTTGCCACGTACCGACATAAATATTGGAACGGGTGTCACGATCCGACACGCTAACTGGGATCGGTTGCCACGTACCGGCATAAACATTGGAACGGGTGTCACGATTCGACATACTAACTTGGATCGGGTACCACGTACTGGTACACTAACAGTTTGGGTATGAGTTCCATCAGATTACCATTGAATTGGGTTATGTGAGAGGACAATTAAATTGTGTTGTGTATCTACTTGTGATGATTACGTTCATATCTAATGATGATTGATATTGGAAGACTGTATGTTGCTCTAAAATGTTAACCAATGTGTATTATTGAGAATGTGGAATGTTTCATTGATCCCGAAAAGATGACTAATATTGTATATGTTCAATATATGCCTGTTTTATAATGTTGTGGTTACTTGCGTGTGTTCCACTTATTGGGATAGTTGCATGATCCTACCAGTACATTGTGGTTGTGTACTGATACTGCACTTGCTTGTTCTTTGTTGAGCACAGAACATCTTCGTGTGGCTATTGATATACCTCAACTAGGTGGCTATCGAACATGACCGGATTCAAGGGTGAGCTAGTTCTTTCAGGCTGCCATGGATCTCCCTTGTTTAAGTGCACTCTTTTCGGACTCAAACTATTTGTTTAAAGTGTTGTTAAGCTTCGAGGTTGTACCCTTTTGTTCTTAGACTTGTCGTTAGTAGAGTTTTGGTACAATGACTTTCAGGTTCTAGGGGTTGTTCTTCC
>NW_006239122.1:559854-567998 GCF_000226075.1 Solanum tuberosum
GAATTGGGTCCGACCTAGTTCTGTGACTAAAATAAAGAGTTTTGTGGGGCTCGCTAACTACTATTGTCGCTTGTGAAGGGATTAAGGTCAAATTTGCAGATTCGAGTTTATAGGTGACAACATTCAAGAAATTTTGCTAAGGGACGGTTAGATAATGAACAACATTACTTTGGAAAAATGCATTTAGTATTATTGTCATAACATGTATGGGTTGTTTAGCGAATGATGAAATTAAGTTATGCCAATTGAGGTTAGAAGCTATACTATGGTTTATTGGATTGATGGTATATCAAAGAGAGTCATGATACGACTACTACAATGGTAAAAATGCTCACTTGGTTAAGTTATTAAGTGTGTTACAATTGTGAAGAACCTAGACATATGAGGAGGAAATCAGCAAGGCCGTAGAGGTTTGGGAAATGGTAATGCGTGTAGAGGAGCAACCAGGCAATGAGGTTGCCCGTCAAGATTACAGGGCTCAGTTTTATGCCTTTCCGGACAAAACTGAGGCTGAGGGTTTGATGCAGTGATCACAAATACTATTATTGTTTGTGACCGGATGACTGTTGTGTTGTTTGATACGGGTTCTACTTATTCTTATGTGTCTGTGCGATTTGCCTCAGAATTTGATATGATTTGTGATATACTTGATGCCCCCATCCATGTTTCTACCCCAGTTGAAAAGTTAGTCATAGTCACTCATGTATATCGTGTTGTCCTGTTGTGTGTATGGATTTTCAGATTTGGGTTGATTTGGTCATGCTGGATATGACTGACTTGATATAATCTTAGGCATGACTTGGTTGTCCCCCTATTATGCTGTGCTTAATGGTAATGCTAAGTCGGTAACTCTAGAGATCCCGGGTAGGGAAAGGTTAGAGTGGGAATGGGTTTCAAGCCTAAGTCAACTAAGGACATATCTTTCATGCGGGGTAGGAAACTAGTGGGGCAAGATTGTTTGGCGTAATTGGCTCATTTTTGGGATGTTGAGGTTGAGTTTTCCTCTATTGAGTCTATTCTTGTGGTGTCAGAATTTAGAAAAGTGTTTCCTACCGATTTTCCTGGCATGCCTCCGGATAGAGATATAGATTTCTCCATTAACTTGGAAACTATCATTCGCTCCATCTCCATTCCTTCCTATCACATGACTCTGATAGAATTGAGAGAGCTTAAAGCTCAAATCCAAGAGCTTCTTGATAAGGTTCATTCGTCCTAGTGCTTCCCCGTGGGGTGCTCATGTCTTGTTTGTTAAGAAGAAGAAGGGTAGTATGAGGACTGGTGATTTTATCTTAAGCCATAAGGGAGTGGATTAATACCGGAATGACAAGCTTATGGATAAAGAAAGTCCCATTGAGTATACTTGGGTGAAGGCAATGGAAGATTTTAGTAAGAAAGTGCCTATAAAAATTGGGTTAGTCCTTTGAATTTGATGAGTATATCTGAGGTGAGGTGTCATGTTGATGAAAATGTTGACTTTGTAGTGATAGTCAAGGCTGACTGAGCTTAATGGTAATAAGAGTTCGTGATGGATTGTGATGGGATGCAAATATATAATGAGATTGTTGGTTAAGCGAAATTTGTAAAGTAATTACGACTTGCGAGTATCTAAGGTTGTGGTTTTCTAATATTTGGTGAGTAACATGGTTGTATGGAAAGTTTTAAGAGATGGTGGGACACCACTCGAATAGAATTTTAAAGAGCTAAAGTCATAATGAAGAAAAATAGTGGGATGTAGTACAACCTTTAGAGAGAGGCGAGAGCAAGTATATTTTATTGATTGCAAAGGTTAAAGAGATATCTTCATAGGGGTAGATAATTGGGTTCAGAGACACGTGATTTCATTTGTTTTGTTATGGCTATGGTAATAGTGTCACAAGTCGTCAGATTGGTTAAAAACTATTGGAAAAGACTTGAGAAAGGAGTGTATAGACATTAGCTCGAGTGTGATAATAAGTGTTTGGTCTTTGTTTTTGAGTTTAGTAATGAGTATGTGTTGCGCCCAAATCGCACACGCAAGTGTACATGGTCGTTCAAGTATTTAAGTGGCTCTTATAAAGAGCCGGGTATCGTATCCACAGGGACTTACGATTAGAATCATTTAATTTCTCCAAAACTTTCAGCTTAGTATAAGTGTTATCAAGATTTAAAGAATGGTTTATTTTATAATCTAACAATTAAACAGAATTAAACAAGCGTGATTCAATTTCAAGGTTTTCAAACAATGATTGGGTAAAGTCCAGGGCTGCAGCTTTTATCAGGATTCATTCAATTTATATTATTTAAATGGGTGTTTATCAACTATCGAATCAATGATCACAGGGTTAAATGTATGATCATGGTTTCCTGACCTCTAATCGCCTAGGATAAATGACAACCTAACTATATCGTTGAGCGGGGATAGGTTTGACCAAGTACCGAGCATTACGGTTTCTTCTTGTATTGTGACCAAACATAATTTCTAGGTATATCCCTATCCTAGATACAAATTAACCCTAATTATTAAGAGAAAATCATGCTCCTTATACCCCACCTTCTATCCTCTTATTCCTCTCCTGAGTTCAATTCAGACAATGTGTTTATTTCAATAGTGATTAGGCACGAAATACGAAAAGCAAGAACATAAGAAAGATTCATATGATAATCAAAATTAACCCAATGAAAACTTAATAAATTACAATCATCCTGTAGCCACAGCCCTAGAACTAGGCTATTTAACTACTCATAACAATAGATTCGATCAAGCAATGTTTAATAATCATAAAGAGATCGAAAGTAAAGGAGTTTAGGAAAGAACCCTAAAAAATGATGAAATAGCTCTCCAAGTCGTCGTTCTTCAAAACCCAAAAAAAGAATTTTTAATAAAATAAAATATTAGTCTATTTATAGTAAATTTAAAACAGCCAAATCTGGCAACTGATGGCGTGTCGCGACAGTGGTTCTTAAACTAGGTTTCTCTTCTCCGCGACGCGGCTGCTACACAGACCACTCTACGTCGAATGCTGAATCTCGCACCAAAATAATATTCCCTCTCCGCGTCCGGAGTGATTTGCTGGAAATTATTTCATGATCCAAAATAAAATTCCTCTCCGCGACGCGGAGAGGATACGACTATGCCTTGGAATTCATTTCTTACTTTTTCTTCGTTGCTTCTTTTCGACTCGGATCTTTTGTGTTCCCCAATGTCCATTTTAGTGCTTGTTTCTCCATTTAAGCTCACCTACAGAACTAATCATGTTGGTTAGCTGATATACAACCAAAATACTCAATAAGACTATAAACAAACACACATTGAATTCACACTTAGCTTAAATACGGGCATTATTAGATTTCTAGGCATATAAATACGCCTAAGATCACTACCCCACACTTAGAGCTTTGTTCGTCCTCGAACAACTTACTAACTACTCCTAGACCTAGACTCTCTACTATGGTGTTTGTGCATCCGCCTCTTTCTTCCAAGGATCATCAACCAGTTAACACATGCATGATTTCATTTAAAATATGCATGACTCCTGTAATTGACTTGACAACTTTTAGCAACCAACATATTCAACAACATGTACACCATTACATATCACATATCCTTCATACAACAAGTGCCCCTCACTCCAAAGAATAGTCCGCACACTCAAATAAGCAAATTGAATAGACTTTGAGGACTTTGCGAACAAGGTACACTCTCACTCAACAAAGACATCATACATGCATGCATTGAGAACAATAAGCTTGCCCATTATGTACATCTCCACTAATGAAGTGTGTTATGCTCAAAATCAAATAGGACTTGTTCCGGTTGTAATGTAGGCTTGAGGTAAGGGAGGATTCATTTAGATAAAATTAGTGACTTGTCCTCCCTAATGCACCAAATTTAATTTCCTTCTTACATTCATAACTATTTGTTTTCTTCAGCCCCCTCTTTCTTCATAGATTTCCACTAGTATTACCGACCTTACCTTTATTTCTCACTCGCCCCTTTATTTCTATAGCTTTTTTTTTTTTTACACTTAACAATAGCCACCCTTGCCTTAGAGATTTCTCTCGAGTTAAGGTGCACATTGTCAGTGTAAGGACTAGGGCCATCATTAAGGTATTCTCCAAGTTAACCGCCTTCAACTTAGGCTTTTAACCTTAGTCGAAGTGCAGAATGTCCTAAGGACCATAGCCAATCCCAGATTTGAACTTATAGGGCATCATTTTACTACCTCTTTTCTCTCTTCCCCAGCAAACTAAACATTTCCACCCTATTTACTATTTCCGCCATTTTCACTTTTTCTCCTAACATAGTGCATTAGGGATTTGAGATCAAAACTAACGGTATCAATAAAAGGGATTCGGCTTACTTCCGTGGGTTAGAAAAAAATCAAGGCTAAAAAGGCTCAATTAGGCTATACTAGGGATATTATTTCTGAAAAGGATGATATTCAAGACAATTCAAAGAAAGCTTATTATCATCTTCTAAACACAACACCACTTTTATTTCGCTTCAATAACATGCCGGGCAAGTTCTAGACTCAGATACATTACATGGATACTACAAAAACTCACCGCTCATGGCACAAGTTCTAATCAAGAATGGGTCAATCACAACACGCAATCAGTTTATACACAAGGTCCAATTTAAGCTTAAGTTGCAATCATTCAAGTCAAATACAAAAGTTCAAATGCAAACATTCATACATCAACTTTGAATCATGCTTTCATACATTATCCTTTCGGAATTTCAGCTTCAGCACATTCCAACCTAGGACTCAATGACGAAATTTCCCTTAAGACGGTCGTCATCCATCTATCATTGGGCAATGTGACTCAACTACAACTACTGACTCAATCCTAAAAAGACAAAATCTTTTTGTATTTTGTAATGTTCAAAGGGACTTTCCTTGGCCAAAGAACCAAAAACAACCTCGAACGAACCCAAAATAAAATAATACAAATAAAAAACAGACTCTAACAGTGTTCAACAATAAAAATATATACAGATAAGGTATGATTTTCACTCCTCACCCCACACTTAAACATTAGCACTGTCCCTAGTGCTTTACAAAAAATCAGAACAGTACAAGAGGTAAGGTAAAAACACTCCCTGATCAATTCTCCATAGCATTACCCCCTTCAGCCTCATTACCGGCCTAAGCGGGGTCTACCTCCTCATCAGAATTAGACTCTACGTCTGAGCTAGTACGCAAGCACTCCTCATCGATCGGAATGTCATCATCAATCGGCTCACAAAATGCAGGACCAATGCCAAGTAGAGCCTGGAGTGGGCATTCATCGGGTATCAGTGGAGGCCAGACAACCATTCTGGTGGTGTAGCATCTTTAGGCCATACATTCCGGCCATAATCAGCTCATCACGTCAATGGCGCTCAACAGTGGTGAGAGTTGGCCCAAACTCAATGTCGAGCCCCTTGGTTCTAGTGATGTCCATCGGTGATGGGAATAAGTGTGCCATGTAATCCACGTTCTCTTCTGGAACACCTTTAATATGAAACATTCTAGTAATAAGGCCACCAAAAGCATACCTACGCCCCTTTTGAACTCGGGCTTTCGCATCGCCGACTTCAGGACAACCCCTATATTCAACTCTGTAGCAGTCATCAATGCATAGACTAAGCAGACCCTGTCCTGGGTAATATCTGTGTAGTGGAGGCCATGTATCAAACAATTCATTACAACCTTCAGCCAGACTAGCGCCTCCCTCAGCATGTGAGCATAGGGAAGATATTGATGATATCTCTTCCCACTGTGCAGTCTGTGCTTAGTCCATTGCACCATGGACTGAGGACCACACAATGTATGTCGAATAGCCTGGTATGGAGGGCGTATGTTCAGCCCTATAGGCACTAGTGGATCACGGTCCTGTGGTATACCTACTATGTCATTGATACCCACGGGAGTGATAGGCACATTAACTCCCCGCACAGTCACAAAATGCAATCTCGCGTCCGGTGCCCAGTTGGCGTAGAATTCACGGACCATGTGAAAGTTAAACTCTCCCGATTCTGTGAAGATAAACTCCATATGCAACTCCCGGATTCACCTCCGTATTTGGGGGAACTCCCGCGCAAAGCTATCCCTATCAATGCAAACGTCACAGAAATACGACGCCTTAGTATGAATTTTCCACCATGCCTTTCCTTCCTTGGTCACAACTTTCACCCCGAATCTCTTGGTTTGACCCTTTGAAACTGCCGGTGCGGGTGGGACATTACCCTCACTCCGCTCACGCTTCTTTTGGCTAGAGGTGGCAACTGCCTTACCGGGTCTTTGGGAGCTTGACATGGTTACTTGCAAACAGAATATAATTTAGCCCACACGACTACAGAACATTGATAAAAATGGGTGGTGCACACCACCCCATACTTATTTCAATGCAGCCTCTACCCTAGGTACTCAGACTTCCCATAGGCGTGCAGTCATACACCAACATCAAAACAAACAACTACCCATCCAAATGTCGCATACAACTATTGGTGCTACTCAAGACTTCACAACAACCAACTTATGCAACAATTTCAGACTTAATCACCACACAATCACGATCAAATAGACTTTCTACTCAGACTTCGAAATCCCACACAGTTTACATGAAGCAATCAATTTCATTCAATCATATACCTGCCGTGTTACTCAAGAATTTACATGAATACATTCAGGTAGCTAGACCAACAAGACTCAGACAAAAGCAAGTAAAGGGAATGTATACTTCAAAAGTTGAAGTACCTACTACAATTTCGAACCTAAAACTCTGAGCCAAGTGACCAACCCCAATATGATTTCCAAACATGTACATCCAACTACACTCGCCCTCACAAGTATGCTCATCCAACCCCCCAAATTCCTTTATATCCATATGCAAGCAAGAATAGAGTAAATCTACTCAAAATTTCGACAACACCCATATCACAAAGCATACAACCTTTTTAACACGACTAAGTATACTTCAAACACCACACAAGATCACACAAACATCAACCCATAGTTCTACATACCAAAATGCCCAACTTTAGCTGAAGAGAATAACAAAATATGTACCTTGGATGATGGAGAAGAGCAAAATTGAGAGAGAAGATAGCAAGTTGCCTCCGCGTTACGGATTGAAACTGGAAAAACCATAAGGGAAAATGAAGGGGGAAAATCGGGGTTTTGATTGGAGAGTAATGGGAAATTTAGAATGAAATTGGGAATTAAAAGGGAATGGGTCGGGTGAATTCTGAAAGAAAATGGGTAAGACCCATTTTATTTAATGAAACTCAAATTTTCTTACCTAGGTGCGCGACGCGGGACCTTCATGGAGTCTTCTGCCCGGCTAAATGTAACACCCTAACTTTTCAAAATATCTAAATTAACTCGTATCTTCGTGGAAAGACAAGAAGGGTGGGTAATAAATTAAAAATGATGTGGTATGTCATATTTTAAATGTTCAAGGGTTGTATCTCAAGTTTTGAAGTTAGGTAAGTGGTAACATAAAAGTTGGCGAAAGTTATCGTAAGTTTCCTTTTAAAGATCTCTATGAAATTTGGGTCAAATGTCTTGGATGCTTTCTCCCAATACATAAAGATTTTGAAGGCCTATCACCCATTAAATCGAAGGCTTATGAGTATAGTTTGCAACGCATAAAATCCCGTATCCAACCGACATCAGAGTAAAAGGTTATTAGGGTTTTACTACGGACTGCCGGGGAAGAATCTGGGTCGGGTTAAAAAAATATGGTATGTCGGCTTACTCAACGTTTTAAGCCATAAAAACATTTCATTTCACTTACAAACCATAGAGAAAGATTAAGAGAGGGTTCCTATGGAGTTCTTGCATGATGAATGTTAATTTTTGACGATTTCTACCATTAAACATTGCCCCCGTGCCTAGAAACGTATTCCCTACACATGGCAATCATTTTTCCCTTCTATTAGCTGCGTTTGGAGCTGGTTTTTGAAGATATAAATTTGTACTTATTGGTGTTTATTCAAGTTTTAGACTTGGTTAACTAAGGTAATCATCTTGGGACTCTTTTATGATTGTTTTTATGAATTTCTATGGACGTTTCGACAAGTTGGGGCAATATGGCAAATCTGCCAATTTAAGATTAATTATGAACTGTTTATAGGTGCGTACCAGCTGTGTATATATAGTGTTTGTGAAGCTTAG